>NC_138299.1:42332500-42632500 GCF_965601325.2 Salmo salar
TATATCTCTATATATCCTATCCATACTGGGTTACACAGCTTTCTCTCTACATATTCTATACATACTGGGTTACACAGCTTTATCTCTCTATATATCCTATCCATACTGGGTTACACAGCTTTATCTCTCTATATATTCTATCCATACTGGGTTACACAGCTTTATATCTTTATATATCCTATCCATACTGGGTTACACAGCTTTATATCTCTATATATTCTATCCATGCTGGGTTACACAGCTTTATCTCTCTATATATCCTATCCATAATGGGTTACACAGCTTTATATCTCTATATATCCTATCCATAATGGGTTACACAGCTTTATATCTCTATATATCCTATCCATAATGGGTTACACAGCTTTATATCTCTATATATTCTATCCATGCTGGGTTACACAACTTTATCTCTCTATATATCCTATCCATAATGGGTTACACAGCTTTATATCTCTATATATCCTATCCATCCTGGGTTACACAGCTATCTCTCTATATATTATATCCATACTTTGTATCTTCTGTATCTCACCTGTCCATCCTCATTCTCTCCACTTAAATCACTTCCTTTTCTAACCTCTCTATTTCCTGGTCTAACCCCTAACCTCTCTCTATCCTATTCTAACCCCTAACCTCTCTCTATCCTATTCTAACCCCTAACCTCTCTATGTCCTATTCTAACGCCCAACCTCTCTATATCCTAGCCCCTGGTCTGACCCCTAACCTCTCTATATCCTAGCCCCTAGTCTAACCCCTAACCTCTCCATATCCTAGTCTAACCCCTAACCCCTCTGTATCCTACCTCTCTATATCCTAGTCTAACCCCTAACCTCTCCATATCCTAGTCTAACCCCTAACCCCTCTGTATCCTACCTCTCTATATCCTGGTCTAACCCCTAACCGTTTTGTATTCTGGTCTAACCCTTAACCTCTCTGTGTCCTGGTCTAACCCCTAACCTCTCTGTATCCATGTCTAACCCCTAACCTCTCTGTATCCTGGTCTAACCCCTAACCTCTCTGTATCCATGTCTAACCCCTAACCTCTCTGTATCCTGGTCTAACCCCTAACCTCTGTGTATCCTGGTTTAACCCCTAACCTCTCTATTTCCTAGCCCCCAGTCTAACCCCTAACCTCTCTATTTCCTAGTCTAACCCCTATCTCGCTATTTTCTAGCCTTACCCCTAACCTCTCTATTTCCTAGCCCCTGGCCTAACCCCTAACCTCTCTATGTCTTAGCCGCTAGTCTAACCCCTAACCTCTCTATTTCCTAGTCTAACCCCTAACCTCTCTATTTCCTAGCCCCTGGTCTAACCCCTAACCTCTCTATGTCTTAGCCGCTAGTCTAACCCCTAACCTCTCTATTTCCTAGTCTAACCCCTAACCTCTCTATTTCCTAGCCCCTGGTCTAACCCCTAACCTCTCTATGTCTTAGCCGCTAGTCTAACCCCTAACCTCTCTATTTCCTAGTCTAACCCCTAACCTCTCTATTTCCTAGTCTAACCCCTAACCTCTCTATTTCCTAGCCCCCAGTCTTACCCCTAACTTTTATTCCAGCCATCCTTTTACTAAATCCCCTGTGTGAAACAACCTGTATTCTACGTTGGCATGACATATTTGGAACTTTAGGTGCCAACATGGATGCCAGTTTGCAGAGTGATGGATGAGAACACCGGGCTTGGATACATGAGCTCTATCAGCTGTCTCTGCACTGTTCTGGGACCAGCAGCTTCCTCTGTCAGGGGGACTCATAGATGTAAAGTGACTCTGACTGGAAGCCATTCTTCACTTCTCAGAAGAATGTTCCTGACTGCATTAAGGAAAGAGGAGAGAGAGAGATTTGTTTATTCACTATTTCACTTGCTTTGGCAATGTAAACATATGTGTCCCATGCCAATAAAGCCCTTAAATGAGAGAGAGAGAGAGAGAGAGAGAGAGAGAGAGAGAGAGAGAGAGAGAGAGAGAGAGAAGCCCAACATTACACTTCAGACCAATGTGCTTCCCTTTGAAAAAAGCTTCCTGTTGAATGTCTAATAAATACAGCTAAACCCCTTAACAGTCCAGATCTGTTCAGCATAGCCATAATATTAGACAGTGGAAAGCTTTCTAAGCAGAATCTATCAAGAGGAGAGGGAAGTGTTGGATGGGTGTGTGGACTGGGACAATGTGCTTATTATGATTGTTCTGGAGTGTTGGCCCAGTTTAAAAAGAGGATTTAGCCTAGCAGCAGATAGAGCTTTAGCATGCACTGTCTGTCTGGCTTTGGGAGCTGTTGTCTTGGTAACAGAGTTCTGTTCACAAAGAGTGCTGTTCAGGGGTTTAAGACATGGAGTGCATGCTTGTCTTTCTCTCTTCTCTTCTCCTCCACTCCTATTGTGTTTTCTTCTCTTCTCTTCCGGTCTCTTCTGGTTTTGCCTCCCTCTCCTCTCCTCTCCTCTCCTCTCCTCTCCTCTCCTCTCCTCTCCTCTCCTCTCCTCTCCTCTCCTCTCCTCTCCTCTCCTAATTCCTCTCTCCTGAACATTTTAGCAGTGTGATTAATCCGTCCAGTAGATCCACGGAAACACTGCTGCCGCTTGGCGATAATACACACAGCGCTCCCACTGGACACACACTGCGTGTGTGTTTTTTGTGTGAGTGTGTATGTGTGTGTTTTGACATGTGAATGTGCCGCTGAGAAAGAGTGAAGGAGAGAGCAAAAGAAAAAGAAGGCCAGAACAAGGAAGAGAGGAATAGGGTATGACAGATTGGCGGGAGGGAGACAGAGACAGAGACAGGTAGGGTTAGGTAGAGTAGGGTAGGGAGGGTAGGGTTTGCGGTCCGCAAACTAGGGGTCGCTGTATACAGTTCCAGTCAAAAGTTTAGACACATCTACTCATTCAAGATCTTTTTATTATTTTATTTTTACTATTTTCTACATTGTAGAATAGTAGTGAAACATCAATCCTATGAAATAACACATATGGAATCATGTAGTAACCAAAAAAGTGTTAAACAAATAAAAATCTATTTTAGATTTTAGATTCTTCTAAAGTAGCCAGCCTTTGCCTTGATGACAGCTTTGCACACTCTTCGCATTCTCTCAACCAGCTTCACCTGGAATGCTTTTACAACAGTCTTGAAGGAGTTCCCACATATGCTGAGCACTTGTTGGCTGCTATTCCTTCACTCTGCGGTCCAATTTGGTTGAGGTCGGGTGAATGTGGAGGCCAGGTCATCTGATGCAACACTCCATCACTCTCCTTTTTGGTCAAATAGCCCTTACACAGCCTGGAATCACGCAGTCCCCTCTGAACAGTTGATGTTGAGATGTGTCTGTTACTTTAACCTCCCTGGGCAAGGTGGGATGTTTGCATCCCACCTAGTCAACAGCCAGTGGAATCATGTGGCGCGAAATACAAATACCTCATAAATGCTATAACTTCAATTTCTCAAACATATGACTATTTTACACCATTTTAAAGACAAGACTCTCGTTAACCTGTTATGGCTAGGGGGCAGTATTTTCACAGCCGGATAAAAAACGTACCCGATCTAATCTGATTATTACTCCTGCCCAGAAACTAGAATATGCATATAATTATTAGCTTTGGATAGAAAACACTCCAAAGTTTCTAAAACTGTTTAAATGGTGTCTGTGAGTATAACAGAACTCATTTGGCAGGCCAAAACCTGAGAAGATTCCTTACAGGAAGTGCCCTGTCTGACCATTTCTTGCCCTTCTTGATTATCTCTATCCAATACAGGGGATCTCTGCTGTTACGTGACACTTCCTACGGCTCCCATGGGCTCTCAGAAGGCGGCAAAAAGCTGAATCGTGGCTTTGCAGGCTCTGGCTGAAAAAAAAGTAGCGCGTTTGGATAGTGGCCGGTCACAGTACTATGAAACTCAGGCTCGTGCACGAGGGGATCCCATGCTTTTATTTTCTCTCTCTTTGTACGTATACACGCTTTCCCGATCGGAATATTATCGCTTTTTTATGAGAAAAATGGCATAAAAATTGATTTTAAACAGCGGTTGACATGCTTCGAAGTACGGTAATGGAATATTTAGAATTTTTTTGTCACGAAATGCGTGGTGCACGTGACCCTTATTTACACTTCGGATAGTGTCTTGAACGCACGAACAAAACGCCGCTATTTGGATATAACAGTGGATTATTTTGAACCAAACCAACATTTGTTATTGAAGTAGCAGTCCTGGGAGTGCATTCTGACGAAGAACACCAAAGGTAATCAAACTTTTCTAATAGTAAATCGGAGTTTGGTCAGGGCTAAACTTGGTGGGTGTCTAAATAGCTAGCCGTGATGGCTGGGCTATCTACTCAGAATATTGCAAAATGTGCTTTCACCGAAAAGCTATTTTAAAATCGGACACCTCGATTGCACAAAGGAGTTCTGTATCTATAATTCTTAAAATAATTGTTATGTTTTTTGTGAACGTTTATCGTGAGTAATTTAGTAAATTCACCGGAGGTTTGCGGGGGGTATGCTAGTTCTGAACGTCATGCATTTAGCTGTGGTTTTGTTTTTTGTGACATTATATGCTAGCTTGAAAAATGGGTGTCTGATTATTTCTGGCTGGGTACTCAGCTGACATAATCTAATGTTTTGCTTTCGCTGTAAAGCCTTTTTGAAATCGGACAGTGTGGTTAGATAAAGGAGAGTCTTGTCTTTAAAATGCTGTAAAATAGTCATATGTTTGAAAAATTGAAGTTTTTGTATTTTTGAGGAATTTGTAATTCGCGCCACGCCTATCATTGGATATTGGAGCAGGTGTTCCGCTAGCGGAACGTCTAGATGTAAGAGGTTAATCTAACCACACTGTCCGATTTCAAAAAGGCTTTACAACGAAAGCAAAACATTAGATTATGTCAGGAGAGTACCCTGCCAAAAATAATCACACAGCCCTTTTCAAAGCATGCATATATGTCACAAAAACCAAAACCACAGCTAAATGCAGCACTAACCTTTGATGATCTTCATCAGATGACACTCCTAGGACATTATGTTATACAATACATGCATGTTTTGTTCAATCAAGTTCATATTTATATCAAAAACCAGCTTTTTACATTAGCATGTGATGTTCAAAACTAGCAGACCCACCGCAAACTTCCGGTGAATTTATTAAATTACTCACGAATAACGTTCACAAAATACATAACAATTATTTAAAGAATTATAGATACAGAACTCCTTTATGCAATCGCAGTGTCAGATTTTAAAATAGCTTTTCGGCGAAAGCACATTTTGCAATATTCTGAGTAGATAGCCCGGCCATCACGGCTAGCTAATTTGACACCCACCAAGTTTGGCCCTCACCAAACTCAGATTTACTATTAGAAAAATTGGATTACCTTTGCTGTTCTTCGTCAGAATGCACTCCCAGGACTTCTACTTCAACAACAAATGTTGTTTTGGTTCGAAATAATCCATAGTTATATTGAAATAGCTCCGTTTTGTTTGTGCGTTGAGGTCAGTGTCTGAAGGGTGACGCGCGGGTGCATTTCGTGACAAAAAATGTCAAAATATTCCATTACCGTACTTCGAAGCATGTCAAACGCTGTTTAAAATCAATTTTTATGCTATTTTTCTCGTAAAATAGCGATAATATTACAACCGGGCGACGTTGTATTCGTTCAAAGAGAGAAAGTAAAAAAGTCCTCTCGTCCACACGCGCTCCAGTGTCACTGTTCCCTGCCTGACCACTTACAAACACTCCTGCTGTTTTTCGCCCAGAGACTGCAGAGCACTCATTCCACTTTCCGGCGCCTTCTTAGAGCCGATGGAAGCCTTAGAAAATGTCACGTTACAGCAGAGATGCTGTATTTTTGATAGAGATGCCCTAGAAGGACAACAAATTGTCAGACAGGGCACTTCCTGCATGGAATCTTCTCAGGTTTTGGCCTGCCATATGAGTTCTGTTATACTCACAGACACCATTCAAACAGTTTTAGAAACTTTAGAGTGTTTTCTATCCAAATCTACTAATTATATGTATATTCTCATTTCTGGGTAAGAGTAGTAACCAGTTTAAATCGGGTATGTTTTTTATCCGGCCGTGAAAATAATGCCCCCTAGCCCCAACAAGTTAACTCTGTGAAGCATTTATTTGGACTACACTTTCTGAGGTGCAGTTAACTCTAATGAACTTATCCTCTGCAGGTAACTCTGCGTCTTCCTTACCTGTGGCGGTCCTCATGAGAGCCAGTTTCATCACAGCGCTTCATGGTTTTTACGACTGCAATTCAAATTTTCAAAGTTCTTGAAATGTTCCACATTGAGTGACCTTCATGTCTTAAAGTAATGATGGACTGTCGTTTCTCTTTGCTTATTTGAGCTGTTGTTGCCATAATATGGACTTGGTCTTTTACCAAATAGGGCTATCTTCTGTATACCACCCCTACCTTGTCACAAGACAAGTGATTGGCTCAAACACATTAAGAAGGAAATAAATTCCACAACTTAACTTTTAACAAGGCACACCTGTTTAGGATAGGGGGCAGTATTTTCACGGCCAGATAAAAAACATACAAGATTTAATCTGGTTATTACTCCTGCCCAGAAACTAGAATATGCATATAATTGTTTGATTTGGATAGAAAACATTCTAAAGTTTCTAAAACTTTTTGAATGGTGTCTGTGAGTATAACAGAACTCATATGGCAGGCCAAAACCTGAGAAGATTCTAAACAGGAAGTGCCCTCTCTGACCATTTCTTGGCCTTCTATAGCCTCTTTATGGAAGATAGAGGCTCTCTGCTGTAACGTGACATTTTCTAAGGCTCCCATAGGCTCTCAGAAGGCGCCAGAACGGGGAATGATGACTCTGCAGTCCCTGGCTGAAAAACAGTAGCGCATTTGGATAGTGGTCGATCTGAGAACAATGAAACAGGTGTGCGCGTGCACGTGAAGAGTCCATTTTACATTTTCAGTCTTTGAACGAAAACAACGTCGCCCGGTCGGAATATTATCGCTATTTTACGAGAAAAATTGCATAAAAATGGATTTTAAACAGCATTTGACATGCTTCGAAGTACGGTAATGGAATATTTTGAATTTTTTTGTCACGATATGCGCCGGCGCGTCACCCTTCTGATAGTGTCTTGAACGCAAGAACAAACGCAGCTATTTGGATATAACTATGGATTATTTGGAATCAAACCAACATTTGTTGTTGAAGTAGAAGTCCTGGGAGTGCATTCTGACGAAGAACAGCAAAGGTAATCCAATTTTTCTTATAGTAAATCTGAGTTTGGTGAGTGCCAAACTTGGTGGGTGTCAAAATAGCTAGCCATGATGGCCGGGCTATCTACTCAGAATATTGCAAAATGTGCTTTCACCGAAAAGCTATTTTAAAATCGGACATAGCAATTGCATAAAGGAGTTCTGTATCTATAATTCTTAAAATAATTGTTATGTTTTTTGTGAACGTTTATCGTGAGTAATTTAATAAATTCACCGGAAGTTTCGGTGGGTATGCTAGTTCTGAACGTCACATGCTAATGTAAAAAGCTGGTTTTTGATATAAATATGAACTTGATTGAACAAAACATGCATGTATTGTATAACATAATGTCCTAGGAGTGTCATCTGATGAAGATCATCAAAGGTTAGTGCTGCATTTAGCTGTGGTTTTGGTTTTTGTGACATTATATGCTAGCTTGAAAAATGGGCGTCTGATTATTTCTGGCTGGGTACTCTCCTGACATAATCTCATGTTTTGCTTTCGTTGTAAAGCCTTTTTGAAATCGGACAATGTGGTTAGATAAAGGAGAGTCTTGTCTTTAAAATGCTGTAAAATAGTCATATGTTTGAAAAATTTAAGTTTGGGGATTTTTGAGGAGTTTGTAATTCGTGCCACACCCTATCATTGGAAATTGGAGCGGTGTTCCGCTAGCGGAACATCTAGATGTAAGAGGTTAATTGAAATGCATTCCAGGTGACTACATCAGGAAGCTTGCTGAGAGAATGCTAAAAGTGTGCAAAGCTGTCATCAAGGCAAAGGGTGGCTACTTTGAAGAATCTCAAATATAGGACACTTTTTTGGTTACTACATGATTCCATATGTGTCATTTCATAGTTTTGATGTCTTTACTATTAGTCTACAATGTAGAAATTAAGAAAAATTAAGAAAAACCCTGGAATGAGTAGGTGGGTCCCAATGTTTTGACTGGTACTGTATATATATTTGTACAAAATTATATATACATTAAAATATTGTCTTCATAACTCAACCATTGTAATTTTCTTAACCTTAAAAATCGGAAATAAAAAATCCAAAAGATAAAATTCAACCAGAGAGCGGCCTTAGATCATGGGAAAAGGCTTAACCGTTGCACTTGAATCATTCCCACAGCGAATGGCTAAGCTATTCTATGAAACCACACACTATTGCAGAGACTTTGATATTATCGGCCACAATTTATCTGGTGAAAACAATGTGTGGAGAGGCACAGAAACTCACATCAATACATTTGTCAGATAACACCTTTAAACAAAAAATTCATGCCATTGCATGCAATCAAGTGGAATCTCTGACAGAACGACTCAAAAACTCTCCAGCTTATGCTCTCCAAATGGACGTTAGCTGTGAGGGCCGAGATGCCCATGCATTGACCTTTGTTCGCTATACTGTACAAAGCATTCGGACAGTAGTCAGACCCCTTGACTTTTTCCACATTTTGTTACGTTACAGCCTTATTCTAAAATTGATTAAATTGTTTTTCCCTCATCAATCTACACACAATACCCCATTTTAACAAAGCAAAAACAGGTTTTGCAAATGTATGTAAAAAAAATGAAAATATAACATTTACATAAGTATTCAGACCCTTTACTCAGAACTTTGTTGAAGCACCTTTGGCAGCGATTATAGCCTCAAGTCTTCTTGGGTATGACACTACAAGCTTGGCACACCTGTATTTGGGGAGTTTCTCCCATTCTTCTCTGCAGATCTCTCAAGCTCTGTCAGGTTGGATGGGGAGGGTCACTGCACAGCTATTTTCAGGTCTCTTTCAAGTCTGGTCTCTGGCTGGGTCACTCAAGGACATTCAGAGACTTGTCCCAAAGCCAGCCTTGCGTTGTCTTGGCTGTGTGCTTAGGGTTGTTGTCCTGTTGGAAGGTGAACCTTCGCCCCAGTCTGAGGTCCTGAGTGCTCTGGAGCAGGTTTTCATCAAGGATATCTCTGTATTTTGCTTCGTTCATCTTTCCCTCGATCCTGACTAGTCTCCCAGTCCCTACTACTGAAAAACTTCTCTACAATATGATGCTGCCACAACCATACTTCACGTCTGGTTTCCTCCAGACGTGACGCTTTGCATTCAGGCCAAAGTGTTCAGTCTTGGTTTCATCAGACCAGAGAATCTTATTTCTTATAGTCTGAAAGTCCTTTAGGTGCCTTTTGGCAAACTCCAAGCCATGCCTTTTACTGAGGAGTGGCTTTCGTCTGGCCACTCTAACATAAAGGCCTGAATGGTGGCGTACTGTAGAGATGGTTGTACTTCTGGAAGGTTCACCCATCTCCACAGAGGAACTCTGGAGCTCTGTCAGAGTCATCATCGGGTTCTTGTTCACCTCCCTGACCAAGGCCCTTCTCCCCCGATTGCTCAATTTGGCTGGGCAGCCAGCTCTAGGAAGAGTCTTGGTGGTTCCAATTTTCTTCCATTTAAGAATGATGGAGGCCACTGTGTTCTTGGGGACCTTCTATGCTGCAGAATGTTTTTGCTACCCTTACCCAGATCTGTGCCTCGACACAATCCTGTCTCGGAGCTCGAAGGACAATTCTTTCAACCTGATGGCTTGGTTTTTGCTCTGACATGCGCTGCCAACTGTGGGACCTAATATGGACAGGTGTGTGCCATTCCAAACCATGTCCAATCAATTGAATTTACCATAGGTGGACTCCAATCAAATTGTAGAAACATCTCAAGGATGATCAATGGAGCTCAATTTAGAGTCTTTTAGCAAAGCGTCTGAATACTTTCAGTTGAAGTTGGAAGTTAACATACATTTAAACTCAGTTTTTCACAATACCTGACATTTTATGCTGGTAAAAATTCCCTGTGTTAGGTTAGTTAGGATCACCACATTATTTTAGGAATGTGAAATGTCAGAATAATATTAGAGAGAAGGATTTATTTCAGCTTTTATTTCTTTCATCACTTTCCCAGTGGGTCAGAAGTTTACATACACTCAATTAGTATTTGGTAGCATTTCCTTTAAATTGTTTAACTTGGGTCAAACATGTCTGGTAGCCTTCCACAAGCTTCCTACAAAACGTTGGGTGAATTTTGTCGCATTCCTCCTGACAGAGCTGGTGTAACTGAGTCAGGTTTGTTGGCCTCTTTGCTCGCACACGCCTTTTCAGTTCTGCCCACAAATTTTCTATAGGATTGAGGTCAGAGCTTTGTGATGGCCACTCCAATACCTTGACTTTGTTGTCCTTACGCCATTTTGCCAGAACTTTGGAAGTATGCTTGGGGTCATTGTCCATTTGGAAGACCCATTTGCGACCAAGCTTTAACTTCCTGGCTGATGTCTTGAGATGTTGCTTCAATATATCCACATAATTTTCCATCCTCATGATGCCATCTATTTTTTGAAGTGCACCAGTCCCTCCTACAGGAAAGCACCCCCACAACATGATGCTGCCACCCCGTTCTTCACGGTTGTGATGGTGTTCTTCAGCTTGCAAGCCTCCCCCTTTTTCCTCCAAACATAACGATGGTTATTATGGCCAAACAGTTTCATTTATCTTCATTTATCAGACCAGAGGACATTTCTCCAAAAAGTACGATCTTTGCCCCCATGTGCAGTTGCAAACTGTAGTCTGGCTTTTTATTGCCGGTTTTGGAGCAGTGGCTTCTACCTTGCTGTGTGGCCTTTCAGGTTATATCGATATTAGACTCATTTTACTGTGGATATAGATACTTTTGTACCTGTTTCCTCCAGCATCTTCACAAGGTCCTTTGCTGTTGTTCTGGGATTGATTTGCACTTTTCGCACCAAATTACGTTCATCTCTAGGAGACAGAACGCTTCTCCTTCCTGAGCAGTATGACAGCTGCGTAGTCCCATGGTGTTCATACTTGCGTACTATTGTTTGTACAGATGAACGTGGTACCTTCAGGCATTTGGAAATTGCTCCCAATTGCTCCACAAATTTTTTCTGAGGTCTTGGCTGATTTCTTTTGATTTTCCCATGATGTCAAGCAAAGAGGCACTGAGTTTGAAGGTACACCTTGAAATACATCCACAGGTACACCTCCAATTGACTCAAATTATGTCAATTAGCCTATCAGAAGTTTCTAAATCCATGACATCATTTTCTGGAATTTTCCAAGCTGTTTAAAGACACAGTCAACTTAGTGTATGTAAACTTCTGACCCACTGGAATTGTGATACAGTGAATTACAAGTGAAATAATCTGTCTGTAAACAGTTGTCTGAAAAATTACTTGTGTCCTGCACAAAGTAGATGTCCTAACCGACTTGCCAAAACTATAGTTTGTGAACAAGAAATTTGTGGAGTCGTTGAAAAACGTGAATGTAAACTACCGACTTCAGCTGTATGTAAATAAGGTATATTTGCAAAATAGTAATAATAATAATATATTTGCAAAAATCTTTAAAAACCTGTTTTTGCTTTGCCATTGTGGGGTATTGTGAGTAGATTTATGAGGAAAAAAATGTATTTTAATCCATTTTAGAATAAGGCTGTAACGTAACAAAATGTGGAAAAGCGGAAGGGGTCTGAATACTTTCCGAATGCACTATACATGTCGGGGGATGCTGTTCATGAGGACATATTGTTCTGTCTCACGATTCCTGAGCTTGAAAGGGTACAGGGGATGTTCCATGTGCTGCGTGGCTATATTGACAAAAAACAGATTCCATGGGATCGAATGGTGGGCTTTTGAACAGATGGGTCTCCATCTATGGTAGGACGGCGGGCAAAAATCAAAATCAAATCAAATCAAATTGTATTGTATTGGTCACATACACATGGTTAGCGAGTGTTAATGTGAGTGTAGCGAAATGCTTGTGCTTCTAGTTCCGACCATGCAGTAATATCTAACAAGTAACCTAACATTTCCCCAACAACTACCTAATACACACAAATCTAAAAGGGGGGAATGAGAATATGTACATATAAATATATGGATGAGCGATGGCCGAACGGCATAGGCAAGATGTAGTAGATGGTATAGAGTACAGTATATACATATGAGATGAGTAATGTAGGGTAAGTAAGTAAACATTATATAAAGTGACATTGTTTAAAGTGGCTAGTGATACATTACATCAGATGGCAAGATGCAGTAGATGGTATCGCGTACAATATATACATATGAGATGAGCCATGTAGGGTATGAGAACATTATATAAAGTGGCATTGTTTAGGTGACTAGTGATACATTTATTACATCCAAATGTTAATTTTAAAAGTGACTAGAGATTGAGTCTGTATGTTGGCAGAAGCCACAAATGTTAGTGATGGCTGTTTAACAGTCTGATGGCCTTGAGATAGAAGCTGTTTTCAGTCTCTCGGTCCCAGCTTTGATGCACCTGTACTGACCTCGCCTCCTGGATGATAGCGGGGTGAACAGGCAGTGGCTCGGGTGGTTGTTGTCCTTGATATCTTTTTGACCTTCCTGTGACATCGGGTGGTGTAGGTGTCCTGGAGGGCAGGTATTTTTCCCCCGGTGATGCGTTGTGCAGACCTCACTACCCCCTGGAGAGCCTTACGGTTGTGAGCGGAGCAGTTGCCGTACCAGGCGGTGATACAGCCTGACAGGATGCTTTTGATTGTGCATCTGTAAAAGTTTGTGAGTGTTTTTGGTGACAAGCCTCTGCACTCTAGTTATGTATGTGTGTCCCTCTGCCATATGGACGCATTGTATGATACACCGGGAGCAACTGGCGGTATAATGCAACAGGTAACTTCAGTTGTAAACTACATCAAACCACATCCACTGAACTCTCTCCTGAACGCAAAACTATGTGGAGATATGGGATCAGAACATGACAATGTTCTCTTTCACACCGAGGCTTGGTGGTTATTGAAGAGTGTTATAAAGATTTTTCACATTGAGAGAGAAATTGTTGTCATCCACAATAGATGTAAAAAAAAACATTGACTTTCAATGTGTAACGGCTGTCAAATGGAGTAGACCAAGGCACAGCGTGGTTAGTGCTCATCATGAATTTATTATACTGAGAACACAATAAACAGAGAAACAAAAGACGACAGCCAAACAGTTCTGTCAGGTAAGATATACTAAACAGAAATAAACCCCCCACAAAACACAATGAGAAAACCCCTACATAAATATGGTCTCTAATCAGAGGCAATGAGATTCAGCTGCCTCCAATTAGAGACCAACCCCAAACAATTCCAACATAGAAACAAAAAACTAGATATTTAAACATAGAAATAGAATAACATATGTAACCGATGTGAAATGGCTAGTTAGTTAGCGGTGGTGCGCGCTAATAGCATTTCACTCGCTCTGAGACTTGAAGTAGGGTTTCCCCTTGTGTTGCAAGGGCCGCGGCTTTTGTGGTGCGATGGGTAACGATGCTTCATGGGTGTCAGTTGTTGATGTGTGCAAGGGTCCCTGGTTCGAGCCCAGGTTGGGGCGAAGAGAGGGACGGAACCTACACTGTTACACATAGATCAACCCAAAAACCCCAAAACACACAAAACAAACACCCCCTGCCACACCCTGACCAAACTATCATAACAAAATGACCCCTTACTGGTCAGGACGTGACACAATGTAAGAAAATGTGTCTCCTTGCCTATATAACAAATATACTGTATTTGGTAAACAGAACGAACTGAACGCAAGCATGCAGGAGAAATACAAAAACATTCTACAGATGAGTGACCGAAATCAATGCATTCAGATCAGAGGAAATTATTATTATTGGAGAGAGTCTTTCAAAAGCGAACCATGCCCCCTTCCCTTGGCTGTGCATGTTTCCAACAGAAAAAAGCATCAGTAATTTTCCCACACCAGTGATGACTGCTCACCTCCAACGCTTGGAAGAGCACTTTGGGACCTACTTCCCAATACATTTGACTGTGATCCTGGCTCAGTTGACATGCCAGTAAGTGAAATCAAACAGCTGGTTGAGCTGTCATGTGACCAAATGCTGCAGACAACGCATTCAAGGGTCACTACGGAGGAGTTTTGGTTCCTGACTCAAAGGGAATGCCTTCTCTCTCTGACCATTAATGCGGTGTCAAAACAAATCGGAACTCAAAACTGGGAACTCATAAATCTCCGACTGGGAAAAATCTTTTGAATGGTAATTCAACTTGGAATTCCAACTTAGAGCTCCGACTTTCCAACGTGAAGATCACTGACGTCATGATTTGACCGTGTCTTTTTCAGAGTTCACAGTTGTCTTGAAAGCACCATAAAACTCATGGTCCCCTTCACTAGCTCATATCTGGGGGAAGCTGTATTCAGTGCTCTCGTCTGCATTAAAACCAAATATCGATCCAGGTTGGATGTGACAGCAGAGATGAGGTGTGCACTGTCGACCACGTCCCCTGACTTTGAGAAGCTCGGACGTGACATGCATCAAGCCACACCCATCTCATTAGTGGTGGTGAGATAACATACATTGTCAGACTAATTTGCAATTGACTTTCATAGCCTCACATAAAAATGATGTGATGGTGAGTTGAGAAGACAATCAGAAATACTGTTAAAATGTTTTTCATTTCAGTGCCATAGCCCCAAATAAAAAAGTTAACATTGGCTGTTAATTACATTTTTTTTGTTTGCATAATGGTTGGGGTCATGATGGGGTTGTGGGCCCGGAAAGTTTGGGAACCCCTGGGTTAGAGAGAGAGACAGTTAGGGTAAAAGAGGGCTAGGGCCAGAGACAGACAGGTAGGGTAGGGAGAGGTTTAGGGTTAGAGAGAGACAGGTAGGGAGAGGGTTAGGGTTAGAGTGAGACAGGTAGGGTAGGGAGAGGGTTAGGGCCACAGACAGGCAGGTAGGGAAGGGAAGGGGTTAGAGAGAGACGTATTGAATAGGGAGGGAGTTAGAGACAGGTAGGGTAGGGAAGGGGTTAGAGAGAGACGTATTGAATAGGGAGGGAGTTACAGACAGGTAGTGTAGGGAAGGGGTTAGAGAGAGACGTATTGAATAGGGAGGGAGTTAGAGACAGGTAGTGTAGGGAGGGGGTTAGAGAGAGACGTATTGAATAGGGAGGGAGTTAGAGACAGGTAGTGTAGGGAAGGGATTAGAGAGAGACGTATTGAATAGGGAGGGAGTTAGAGACAGGTAGTGTAGGGAAGGGGTTAGAGAGAGACGTATTGAATAGGGAGGGAGTTAGAGACAGGTAGTGTAGGGAGGGGATTAGAGAGAGACGTATTGAATAGGGAGGGAGTTAGAGACAGGTAGTGTAGGGAAGGGGTTAGAGAGAGACGTATTGAATAGAGAGGGAGTTAGAGACAGGTAGTGTAGGGAAGGGGTTAGAGAGAGACGTATTGAATAGGGAGGGAGTTACAGACAGGTAGTGTAGGGAGGGGGTTAGAGAGAGACGTATTGAATAGGGAGGGAGTTACAGACAGGTAGTGTAGGGAGGGGGTTAGAGAGAGACGTATTGAATAGGGAGGGAGTTACAGACAGGTAGTGTAGGGAAGGGGTTAGAGAGAGACGTATTGAATAGGGAGGGAGTTACAGACAGGTAGTGTAGGGAGGGGGTTAGAGAGAGACGTATTGAATAGGGAGGGAGTTACAGACAGGTAGTGTAGGGAGGGGGTTAGAGAGAGACGTATTGAATAGGGAGGGAGTTAGAGACAGGTAGTGTAGGGAGGGGGTTAGAGAGAGACGTATTGAATAGGGAGGGAGTTAGAGACAGGTAGTGTAGGGAGGGGGTTAGAGAGAGACGTATTGAATAGGGAGGGAGTTAGAGACAGGTAGTGTAGGGAGGGGGTTAGAGAGAGACGTATTGAATAGGGAGGGAGTTAGAGACAGGTAGGGTAGGGAAGGGGTTAGAGAGAGACGTATTGAATAGGGAGGGAGTTAGAGACAGGTAGTGTAGGGAAGGGGTTAGAGAGAGACGTATTGAATAGGGAGGGAGTTAGAGACAGGTAGTGTAGGGAGGGGGTTAGAGAGAGACGTATTGAATAGGGAGGGAGTTACAGACAGGTAGTGTAGGGAAGGGGTTAGAGAGAGACGTATTGAATAGGGAGGGAGTTACAGACAGGTAGTGTAGGGAGGGGGTTAGAGAGAGACGTATTGAATAGAGAGGGAGTTAGAGACAGGTAGTGTAGGGAGGGGGTTAGAGAGAGACGTATTGAATAGGGAGGGAGTTACAGACAGGTAGTGTAGGGAGGGGGTTAGAGAGAGACGTATTGAATAGAGAGGGAGTTAGAGACAGGTAGTGTAGGGAGGGGGTTAGAGAGAGACGTATTGAATAGGGAGGGAGTTACAGACAGGTAGTGTAGGGAGGGGGTTAGAGAGAGACGTATTGAATAGGGAGGGAGTTAGAGACAGGTAGTGTAGGGAAGGGGTTAGAGAGAGACGTATTGAATAGGGAGGGAGTTACAGACAGGTAGTGTAGGGAAGGGGTTAGAGAGAGACGTATTGAATAGGGAGGGAGTTAGAGACAGGTAGTGTAGGGAGGGGGTTAGAGAGAGACGTATTGAATAGGGAGGGAGTTAGAGACAGGTAGGGTAGGGAAGGGGTTAGAGAGAGACGTATTGAATAGGGAGGGAGTTAGAGACAGGTAGTGTAGGGAGGGGGTTAGAGAGAGACGTATTGAATAGGGAGGGAGTTACAGACAGGTAGTGTAGGGAAGGGGTTAGAGAGAGACGTATTGAATAGGGAGGGAGTTAGAGACAGGTAGGGTAGGGAAGGGGTTAGAGAGAGACGTATTGAATAGGGAGGGAGTTAGAGACAGGTAGTGTAGGGAGGGGGTTAGAGAGAGACGTATTGAATTGGGAGGGAGTTAGAGACAGGTAGTGTAGGGAGGGGGTTAGAGAGAGACGTATTGAATAGGGAGGGAGTTAGAGACAGGTAGTGTAGGGAGGGGGTTAGAGAGAGACGTATTGAATAGGGAGGGAGTTAGAGACAGGTAGTGTAGGGAGGGGGTTAGAGAGAGACGTATTGAATAGGGAGGGAGTTAGAGACAGGTAGTGTAGGGAAGGGGTTAGAGAGAGACGTATTGAATAGGGAGGGAGTTAGAGACAGGTAGTGTAGGGAGGGGGTTAGAGAGAGACGTATTGAATTGGGAGGGAGTTAGAGACAGGTAGTGTAGGGAGGGGGTTAGAGAGAGACGTATTGAATAGGGAGGGAGTTAGAGACAGGTAGTGTAGGGAGGGGGTTAGAGAGAGACGTATTGAATAGGGAGGGAGTTAGAGACAGGTAGTGTAGGGAGTGGGTTAGAGAGAGACGTATTGAATAGGGAGGGAGTTAGAGACAGGTAGGGTAGGGAAGGGGTTAGAGAGAGACGTATTGAATAGGGAGGGAGTTAGAGACAGGTAGTGTAGGGAGGGGGTTAGAGAGAGACGTATTGAATAGGGAGGGAGTTACAGACAGGTAGTGTAGGGAAGGGGTTAGAGAGAGACGTATTGAATAGGGAGGGAGTTAGAGACAGGTAGGGTAGGGAAGGGGTTAGAGAGAGACGTATTGAATAGGGAGGGAGTTAGAGACAGGTAGGGTAGGGAAGGGGTTAGAGAGAGACGTATTGAATAGGGAGGGAGTTAGAGACAGGTAGTGTAGGGAAGGGGTTAGAGAGAGACGTATTGAATAGGGAGGGAGTTAGAGACAGGTAGTGTAGGGAGGGGGTTAGAGAGAGACGTATTGAATAGGGAGGGAGTTAGAGACAGGTAGTGTAGGGAAGGGGTTAGAGAGAGACGTATTGAATAGGGAGGGAGTTACAGACAGGTAGTGTAGGGAAGGGGTTAGAGAGAGACGTATTGAATAGGGAGGGAGTTAGAGACAGGTAGTGTAGGGAGGGGGTTAGAGAGAGACGTATTGAATAGGGAGGGAGTTAGAGACAGGTAGGGTAGGGAAGGGGTTAGAGAGAGACGTATTGAATAGGGAGGGAGTTAGAGACAGGTAGTGTAGGGAGGGGGTTAGAGAGAGACGTATTGAATAGGGAGGGAGTTACAGACAGGTAGTGTAGGGAAGGGGTTAGAGAGAGACGTATTGAATAGGGAGGGAGTTAGAGACAGGTAGGGTAGGGAAGGGGTTAGAGAGAGACGTATTGAATAGGGAGGGAGTTAGAGACAGGTAGTGTAGGGAGGGGGTTAGAGAGAGACGTATTGAATTGGGAGGGAGTTAGAGACAGGTAGTGTAGGGAGGGGGTTAGAGAGAGACGTATTGAATAGGGAGGGAGTTAGAGACAGGTAGTGTAGGGAGGGGGTTAGAGAGAGACGTATTGAATAGGGAGGGAGTTAGAGACAGGTAGTGTAGGGAGGGGGTTAGAGAGAGACGTATTGAATAGGGAGGGAGTTAGAGACAGGTAGTGTAGGGAAGGGGTTAGAGAGAGACGTATTGAATAGGGAGGGAGTTAGAGACAGGTAGTGTAGGGAGGGGGTTAGAGAGAGACGTATTGAATTGGGAGGGAGTTAGAGACAGGTAGTGTAGGGAGGGGGTTAGAGAGAGACGTATTGAATAGGGAGGGAGTTAGAGACAGGTAGTGTAGGGAGGGGGTTAGAGAGAGACGTATTGAATAGGGAGGGAGTTAGAGACAGGTAGTGTAGGGAGTGGGTTAGAGAGAGACGTATTGAATAGGGAGGGAGTTAGAGACAGGTAGGGTAGGGAAGGGGTTAGAGAGAGACGTATTGAATAGGGAGGGAGTTAGAGACAGGTAGTGTAGGGAGGGGGTTAGAGAGAGACGTATTGAATTGGGAGGGAGTTAGAGACAGGTAGTGTAGGGAAGGGGTTAGAGAGAGACAGGTAGGGAGGGATTTAGAGAGAGACAGGTAGGGTAGGGAGAGGGTTAGGGCCACAGACAGGCAGGTAGTGTAGGGAGGGGGTTAGAGAGAGACGTATTGAATAGGGAGGGAGTTAGAGACAGGTAGGGTAGGGAGGGGGTTAGAGAGACAGGTAGGGAGGGATTTAGAGACAGGTAGGGTGGGGAGGGGGTTAATGAGAGACGGGTAGGGAGGGAGTTAGAGACAGGTAGGGTAGGGAGGGAGTTAGAGAGAGACAGGTAGGGTAGGGAGGGGGTTAGAGAGAGACAGGTAGGGACATGAGGGGGTTAGAGAGAGACAGGTAGAATAGGGAGAGGGTTAGGGCCAAAGACAGACAGGTATGGTAGGGAGAGGGTTAGGGTTAGGGTTAGAGAGACAGGTAGGGAGAGGGTTAGGTTTAGAGAGAGAGGTAGGGTAGGAAGAGGGTTTGGACCAGAGATAGACAGGTAGGGCAGGGAGAGGGTTAGGGTTAGAGAGAGAGACAGGTAGGGAGAGGGATAGAGTTAGAGAGAGACAGGTAAGGTAGAGAGAGGGATAGAGAGAGACAGGTCAGGTAGAGAGAGGGATAGAGAGAGGCAGGTCAGGTAGGGAGGGGGTTAGAGAGAGGCAGGTCAGGTAGAGAGAGGGATAGAGAGAGACAGGTCAGGTAGAGAGAGGGATATAGAGAGACAGGTCAGGTAGGGAGGGGGTTAGAGAGAGGCAGGTCAGGTAGGGAGGGGGTTAAAGAGAGACAGGTAGGGTAGGGATGGGGTTAAAGAGAGACAGGTAGGGTAGGGATGGGGTTAAAGAGAGACAGGTAGGGTAGGGATGGGGTTAAAGAGAGACAGGTAGGGTAGGGATGGGGTTAGAGAGAGACAGGTAGGGTGGGATGGGGTTAGAGAGAGACAGGTAGGGAGAGGGTTAGAGTTAGAGAGAGACAGGTAGGGTAGAGAGGGGTTTAGGGTTAGAGAGAGACAAGTAGGGTAGGGATGGGGTTAGAGAGAGACAGGTAGGGTAGGGAGGGAGTTAGAGAGAGACGGGTAGGGAGAGGGTTAGAGTTAGAGAGAGACAGGTAGGGTAGAGAGGGATTTAGAGAGAGACAGGTACAGTGGGGGGAAAAAGCATTTGATCCCCTGCTGATTTTGTACGTTTGCCCACTGATAAAGAAAGGATCAGTCTACAATTTTAATGGTAGGTTTATTTGAACAGTGAGAGACAGAATAACAACAAAAAAATCCAGAAAAACGCATGTCAAAAATGTTATAAATTGATTTGATTTTAATGAGGGAAATAAGTATTTGACCCCCTCTCAATCAGAAAGATTTCTGGCTCCCAGGTGTCTTTTATACAGGTAACGAGCTGAGATTAGGAGCACACTCTTAAAGGGAGTGCTCCTAACCGCAGCTTGTTAACTGTA
The DNA here is from genome assembly GCF_965601325.2 of Salmo salar. Lineage (NCBI taxonomy): Eukaryota > Metazoa > Chordata > Actinopteri > Salmoniformes > Salmonidae > Salmo > Salmo salar. Next base: position 42,352,846 of record NC_138299.1, read on the forward strand.
AAAAAGACATCTGTCCACAGAAGCAATCAATCAATCAGATTCCAAACTCTCCACCATGGCCAAGACCAAAGAGCTCCCCAAGGATGTCAGGGACAAGATTGTAGACCTACACAAGGCTGGAATAGGCTACAAGACCATCGCCAAGGAGCTTGGTGAGAAGGTGACAACATTTGGTGCGATCATTTCCAAATGGAAGAAACACAAAAGAACTGTCAATATCCCTCGACCTGAGGCTCCATGCAAGATCTCACCTCGTGGGGTTGCAATGATCATGAGAACGGTGAGGAATCAGCCCAGAACTACACGGGAGGATCTTGTCAATGATCTCAAGGCAGGTGGGACCATGGTCACCAAGAAAACAATTGGTAACACAATACGCTGTGAAGGACTGAAATCCTGCAGCGCCCGCAAGGTCCCCCTGCTCAAGAATACATATACAGGCCCGTCTGAAGTTTGCCAATGAACATCTGAATGACTCAGAGGACAACTGTTGAAAGTGTTGTGGTCAGATGAGACCAAAATGGAGCTCTTTGGCATCAACTCAACTCGCCGTGTTTGGAGGAGGAGGAATGCTGCCTATGACCCCAAGAACACCATCTCCACCGTCAAACATGGAGGTGGAAACATTACGCTTTGGGGGTGTTTTTCTGCTAAGGGGACAGGACAACTTCACTGCATCAAAGGGACGGGGCCATGTACCGTCAAATCTTGGATGAGAACATCCTTCCCTCAGCCAGGCTCATTGAAAATGGGTCGTGGATGGGTACTCCAGCATGACAGTGAACCAAAACACATGGCCAAGGCAACAAAGGAGTGGCTCAAGAAGAAGCACATTAAGGTCCTGGAGTGGCCTAGCCAGTCTCCAGACCTTAATCCCATAGAAAGTCTGTGGAGGGAGCTGAAGGTTCGAGTTGCCAAACGTCAGCCTCAAAACCTTAATGACTTGGAGAAGATCTGCAAAGAGGAGTGGGACAAAATCCCTCCTGAGATGTGTGCAAACCTGGTGGCTAACTACAAGAAACGTCTGACCTCTGTGATTGCCAACGAGGGTTTTGCCACCAAGTACTAAGTCATGTTTTGCAGAGGGGTCAAATACTTATTTCCCTCATTAAAATGCAAATCATTTTATAACATTTTTGACATGGGTTTTTCTGGATTTTTTTGTTGTTATTGTGTCTCTCACTGTTCAAATAAACCTACCATTAAAATTATAGACTGATCATTTCTTTGTAAGTGGGCAAATGTACAAAATCAGCAGGGGATCAAATACTTTTTTCCTTCACTGTAGGGTAGGGAGGGGTTTAGGGCTAGAGAGAGACAGGTAGGGTAGGGAGGGGGTTAGATAGAAACAGGTAGGGTGGGGAGGGAGTTAGAGAGAGACAGGTAGGGTAGGGGGGTGGTTAAAGAGAGACAGGTAGGGTAGAGAGGTATGTAGAGAGACATGTTGAGTAGGGAGGGAGTTAGAGACAGGTAGGGTAGGGAGAGGGTTAGAAAGAGACAGGTAGGGTAGGGAGAGGGTTAGAGAGAGACAGGTAGGGTAGGGAGAGGGTTAGAGAGAGACAGGTAGGGTAGGGAGAGGGTTAGAGAGAGACAGGTAGGGTGGGGAGAGGGTTAGAGAGAGACAGGTAGGGTAGGGAGAGGGTTAGAGAGAGGGTTAGGGTTATGGTTAGAGAGAGACAGGTAGGGTAGGGAGGGGGTTAGAAAGAGACAGGTAGGTCAGGGAGGTGTTTAGAGAGAGACAGGTAGGGTGAGGAGGGGTATAGAGAGAGACATGTTGGGTAGGGAGAGGGTTAGAGAGAGACAGGTAGGGTAGGGAGAGGGTTAGAGAGAGACAGGTAGGGTAGGGAGGGATTTAGAGACAGGTAGGGTAGGGAGGGAGTTAGAGAGAGACAGGTAGGGTAGGGCGAGGGTTAGAGAGAGACAGGTAGGGTAGGTAGGGGTATAGAGAGAGACAGGTAGGGTGGGAGAGGGTTAGAGAGAGACAGGTAGGGTAGGGCGAGGGTTAGAGAGAGACAGTTAGGGTAGGTAGGGGTATAGAGAGAGACAGGTAGGGTGGGGAGAGGGTTAGAGAGAGACAGTTAGGGTAGGTAGGGGTATAGAGAGAGACAGGTAGGGTAGGGACTGAGCCACACGAGGTACCTTGTGACTCAGTTGGTAGAGCATGGTGTTTACAACGCCAGGGTTGTGTGTTCAATTCCCACGGGGGACCAGTACGAAAATAAAAATAAAATTTATGAAATTTATGCACTCACTATTGTAAGTCGCTCTGGATAAGAGCGTCTGCTAAATGACTAAAATGTGAATGTATAGAGAGATACATGTAGGGTGGGGAGAGACAGGTCAGGTATGGAGAGGGTTAGAGAGAGACAGGTCAGGTATGGAGATTGTTAGAGAGAGACAGGTCAGGTAGAGGGAGGGTTAGAGAGAGACAGGTCAGGGAGGGGTATAGAGAGAGACAGGTAGGTTAGGGAGGGAGTTAGAGAGAGACAGGTAGGGTATGGAGGGGTATAGAGAGAGACAGGTTGGGTAGGGAGGGGTATAGAGAGAGACAGGTTGGGCAGGGAGAGGGTTAGAGAGAAACAGGTAGGGAGTTAGAGAGAGACATGTAGGGTAGGGAGAGAGAGACAGGTAGGTAGGGAGAGGAAAATATGTTGTGTGGGAGCGAGAAAAGGAAATGTGACAATAGAGGTTGAGACAGACTGAGTGAAAAACAAACACACATCGACTTTTCCTGACAATTCCTCGTTTATGTGTGTGTTGAAAAATCATTGGTCTCTCTATCAGATGAACAGCTGTCAGTGCGCTTGGAAGTGGTGTGTGCTGTGTGTCATCTCTCTCATCTCTCTCATCTTCTATCATCTTCTATCTGAGGCTGATTAGTTGCCTGGCTTTTGGGAAAGGTCGTAGGTTATCGGCAAGGAGAGAAGGAGCTCTTCCACTTGAGCACTGTGTGTGTGTGTGCACATTTGTGTGTAAGAGTGTGTGTGCGTGTGTGTGTGTGTGTGTGTGTGTGTGTGTGTTTTAACCATGTTGTTTCTTTGTTGTTTTAACCATGTTGTGAAACAGCTCTTTAACACAATGAGATAGAGGGAGGGAGGTGATATATAGGATGAAGGAAATGTGTAAGGAATAGAGATGGAGGGGTTGTGTAATAGAGGAATAGAGATGGAGGGGTTGTGTAATAGAGGAATAGAGATGGAGGGGTTGTGTAATAGAGGAATAGAGATGGAGGGTTGTGTAACAGAGGAATAGAGATGGAGGGTTGTGTAATAGAGGAATAGAGATGGAGGGTTGTGTAATAGAGGAATAGAGATGGAGGGTTGTGTAACAGAGGAATAGAGATGGAGGGGTTGTGTAATAGAGGAATAGAGATGGAGGGTTGTGTAATAGAGGAAAAGAGATGGAGGGGTTGTGTAATAGAGGAATAGAGATGGAGGGGTTGTGTAATAGAGGAATAGAGATGGAGGGGTTGTGTAATAGAGGAATAGAGATGGAGGGTTGTGTAATAGTGGAATAGGGATGGGGGGCTGTGTTTAGTAAATGAGGAAGATGACGCGATGGAGAAGAGAAGAGAGGGATGGATGGATGGAAGGGGTGGTTGGGTGAAGGGAGGTGGAATGCCCTGTGACAGCTGAGCTGTGTGTGTGTGTGTGTGTTAGCATATCTAATCTCTGTACTCTAGTCTCTCATTTCTTCTTCTCAGAAGTGACAGGTGAGCTCTGTGAAGTGCTGCAGTGTTTTTTTTTGTACTTTTTATTATTCTCTGGGAACGTCTCCCTGTCTCTCTCCCTTCCCCTCTCTCCCTCTTTCCCTCTCTCGTATTGCATAAACCCAATCTGTCGCTACAGGTCCCCACATGGCCCCTGACCCATCATCCTTTTACCCCTCCTGTTTCCCTCCCTCTCTTTTTAATCTGGTCATATTGTCAGCAGACCACTCAGGTAGTGAAGTTTAGGATTCTCTGTCTGTCTGTCTGTCTGTCTGTCTGTCTGTCTGTCTGTCTGTCTCTCTCTCTCTCTCTCTCTCTCTCTCTCTCTCTCTCAAATTCAAGCTGCTTTATTGGCATGAAAAACATTGTGTCAATATTGCCAAAGCAACAATGTATAGAATATACATTGTAATACAATTATAAACAATAACAAATGATAATATAAAATGGAAGTAAATAATAATACAAAATTAAATATAAAAATAATAGCAATAAAATAGTAGTCAAATAATAGTAAAATAGTAGAATGTAATAAATATAAAAATCAAAATATGGAAAATGAATCTCTAACTAATTTATAACTAAATAACGGTCATCTTCACCATTACATCAGTACTACAACTACTATCGTCATTACTACTTCTACTACCACCACCATCACTAAACTGCTATCATTACCATTACCACCCATACCACTACTACCACTACTACTACCACCACCATCACTAAACTGCTATCATTACCATTACCACCCATACCACTACTATTTGGAATGATAAACAACGATAATAATAGTAATAACAATAATAGTAATAATAAGTAAGTTACTGCTTACTATGCAGATGTTATTATTCAGTGTCCCTCAGGCTATGGCATGCAAATACATATTTGGCTGCAAGAGGAGCCATTGCTCCTTCACCCATGAGTATTTTTAGTTTTTCCTCTTGGTTTAATAAGTTAAAATTTGGAATGAATGTAGTCATTTCTGTGAATAAGGAATCTCTTTGTGAGGAATATTTATCACAGTAAAGGGAGAAAGTTGTAACGGTTGTCTTCTGTAGAAATGGACCAAGGCGCAGCAGGTACGTGAATACTCATCTTTAATTAAAATAAAGGAGTAAAGCATCCACTTAACAATTCAAACAAAGTAACAACAGCTACAGTTCTGCAGGCTAGAAACGCAGTGCAAAAAACAACCACCCACAACCCCAAAGAAAAACACACACACCTATATAGGACTTCCAATCAAAGGCAACTATACACACCTGCCTTCAATTGGAAGTCCCAATCATCCACCCAACATTAAACCAATACAAACATGCCACGTCCTGACCCCAAAACTAAAACACTAGCTCCATCTGCTGGTCAGGACATGACAGTACCCCCCCCTCAAGGTGCAGACCCCGGAATGCACCTACCAACAAAAAAAAACAACAACACAAAACCCATAAACAATAACCCTAAAACAATAAGGGAGGGAAGGGAGGGTGGCTGCCGTCACCGACGGCACTGTGCTACACCCTCCCTCCCCAACCCACCTATCCTGGAGGTGGCTCAGGTGCAGGGCGTGGACCTTGCTCCACCGTCGGCGTAGCCCACTTCGGTGGCGCTGCTAACTGCGCCGGGCAGATGGGCCACTTGGGCTGACCCTGGCAGACGGACCACTCGTGCTGGGCCGGAGGACAGGAGGACCCCTAAGGCTGGACCGGGGGACAGGAGGGCCCCTCGGGCTGGGCCGGGGGACAGGAGGGCCACTCGGGCTGGGCCGGAAGGCATGCGGGCCACTCGGGCTGGGCCGGAAGGCATGCGGGCCACTCGGGCTGGGCCGGAAGGCATGCGGGCCACTCGGGCTGGACCGGAGGGCAGGAGGACCACTCGGGCTGGACCGGAGGGCAGGAGGACCACTCGGGCTGGACCGGAGGGCAGGAGGACCACTCGGGCTGATCCTGACAGGCCGGGCACCCTGGCAGATCAGGGCAGGCGGACCACTCGGGCTGGGCCGGAAGGCATGCGGGCCACTCGGGCTGGGCCGGAAGGCATGCGGGCCACTCGGGCTGGGCCGGAAGGCATGCGGGCCACTCGGGCTGGGCCGGAGGGCAGGAGGACCACTCGGGCTGGGCCGGAGGGCAGGAGGACCACTCGGGCTGGGCCGGAGGGCAGGAGGACCACTCGGGCTGGACCGGAGGGCAGGAGGACCACTCGGGCTGGACCGGAGGGCAGGAGGACCACTCGGGCTGATCCTGACAGGCCGGGCACCCTGGCAGATCAGGGCAGGCGGGCACCTCTGGCAGAACCGGGCAGTCTGGCCACTCTGGCAGTTCAGGGCAGTCTGGCCACCCTGGCAGTTCAGGGCAGTCTGGCCACTCCGGCAGTTCAGGGCAGTCTGGCCACTCCGGCAGTTCAGGGCAGTCTGGCCACTCCGGCAGTTCAGGGCAGTCTGGCCACTCCGGCAGTTCAGGGCAGTCTGACCTCTCTGGCGACTGTTGACTGGCGGGCAGCTCTGACGACTGTTGACTGGCGGGCAGCTCTGACGACTGTTGACTGGCGGGCAGCTCTGACGACTGTTGACTGGCGGGCAGCTCTGACGACTGTTGACTGGCGGGCAGCTCTGACGACTGTTGACTGGCGGGCAGCTCTGACGACTGTTGACTGGCGGGCAGCTCTGACGACTGTTGACTGGCGGGCAGCTCTGGTGATGGTTGACTGGCGGGCAGCACTGACGACTGTTGACTGGCGGGCAGCTCTGGTGACTGTTGACTGGCGAGGCTGGGTTGACACACTAGACTCCTGATGCGTGGGGCTGGTATAGGACGTGCCAGCCTGGAGACACGCACCTCCATGCTAGTGCGTCTGGCGGGAAACACCGGACCGAAAGGGCGCACTGGCGGTCTTGAGTGCAGGGTTGGCATCACCCCTTCCGGCTCGATGCTCCCCTTGCCCTGGCACCTGCGGGGCGCTGGTACTGGGCGAACTGGGCTGTGCGTCCGTATAGGCGAGATGGTGCGCACCTCAGCGTAACATGGCGCCCTCCACCTCGTACGCACCTCCCTGTAGTCACGGGTAGCTGGCTTACGGCTCTTCCCTGGCCTGGCCAAACTACCCGTGTGCCCCCCCCAAAAAAAATCTTGGGGCTGCCTCTCGGGTTTCCTAGCCAACCGTGTTCCAGCGTAACGTTCCCGATGGTTCCTCTGTCCAGCTGCCTCCACTCTCCTGAGTGCCTCCACCTGTTCCCATGGGAGGCGATCCCTTCCGGCCAGGATCTCTTCCCAGGTGTAGGCTCCCTTGCCGTCCAGGACGTCCACCCATGTCCATTGTTCCCTTTTTCTCTCCTGTGGCTTCCTCCTCTTCTGCTGCTTGGTCCTTTGTTGGGTGGTTCTGTAACGGCTGTCTTCTGTAGAAATGGACCAAGGCGCAGCAGGTATGTGAATACTCATCTTTAATTAAAATAAAGGAGTAGAGCATCCACTTAACAATTCAAACAAAGTGACAACAGCTATAGTTCTGCAGGCTAGAAACGCAGTGCAAAAAACAACCACCCACAACCCCAAAGAAAAACACACACACCTATATAGGACTTCCAATCAAAGGCAACTATACACACCTGCCTTCAATTGGAAGTCCCAATCATCCACCCAACATTTAACCAATACAAACATGCCACGCCCTGACCCCAAAACTAAAACACTAGCTCCATCTGCTGGTCAGGACGTGACAAAAGTGCATCTCTGTCTCTACCTCCCCTGTCGTGCAGTGACCACATACACACTCCTCTTTGGGTAGCCATGTCTTTTTATGTCTGCCGGTTTCTATTGCCAATCGGTGGTCACTCAGCCTGTACTTGGTAAGGATCTGTCTCTGCTTCGTATCTCTGACAGAGTAGAGATAATCAGCCAATTCATATTCTCTGTTTAGGGTCAGATAGCAATTTAGTCGGCTTTGGGATTTTGTTTCGTTTTTCCAATGTTGTAAATATGAGTCCTGTGATTGGTTCATGATTTTGTTTATTTGAATTCTTTCTTTTGAAGCAGTGCTGGTGTCAGCTTGGTTGGTGAGGTCCAACACCAGCTGACTGAGAGGGCTCGTTTCTGGGCTCAGCTCTTGGGTTTGAAGTGCTTTAAATTGCAGACTTGAATTTGGACTTGAATTTACATGTAGCCAAACTTTTAATGATCTTTTCTGTATTTTCATTATTACTGGAAAACGGCCCAATTCTGCCCTACATGCATTAGTTGGTGTATTTCTCTGGACTTGTAGGATTTTCCGACAGAATTCTGCATGTAGGGATTCAATTGGATGTTTGTCCCACATTTTAAAGTCCAGTTTATTGAGTGGCCCCCAAACCGCACTTCCGTAAAGAGCTATTGGTAGGATTACACTGTCAAATATTTTGGTCCAAATTCTAATTGGGATGTTGATTTTGAATAATTTCATTTTTATTGCATACAATGCTCTGCGGGCTTTTTCTTTGAGTGCATTCACTGCCATATTAAAGTTTCCTGATGCAGATATGGTCAGACCAAGGTAGGTGTAATTTTTTGTGTGTTCAATGATGGTGTTGTTCAGGGAGAATTTATATTTGTGTTTCTGACATCTGGTTTTCTTTTGGAAAATCATGATTTTCGTTTTTTGGAAATTTACTGCCAGGGCCCAATTATGTCAATATTGCTCTAGAATATTAATGTTCTGTTGAAGACCTTCTTTGGTTGGTGATAGAAGTACCAAGTCATCAGCATATAGCAGGTATTTCACCTCTGTGTCAAATAGTGTGAGTCCTGGGGCTGGAGAATGGTCCAACATGTCTGCTAATTCATTGATATAAATGTTGAAAAGGTTTGGACTCAAACTGCAGCCTTCTCTCACACCTCAAAATTGTGAAAATAATTCTGTTCTTTGGTTTTAGATTTTTATTGCACATTTATTTTCTGTGTACATACATTTTATTAAGTCATACACCTTACCACCAGTTGATGTTTTGAGTAGCCGAATTAACTCCATCTTTATTGTTTTGGTATTGTCAGTTATTGAAAAACTGTATAGAGTTCATCATTTCATTTGAGTTCAACGTTTCAATGAATCTCTCTGCACTGTTTGGAGCCCATCTGTAAGATTGGTTTATGTTGTAAAGTTTATTGGGCTGTTTTTTGAATGAGTATTGCCGATTAATTTCTTCAGAAACACGTTGATCTGACTGTGATCTGACAATGGTGTCTGTGGTCTGACAGTGAATGCACTAATGGAGGAGGGGTCAATGTCAGTGATGGCATAATCGACTGCACTTGTCCCAAGAGCTGAGCAGTAAGTAAACTGACCTAAAGAGTCCCCTCTGATTCTGCCATTAAGCATGTACAGGCCTAAGGCTCGACAGAGGTTCACTAACTCCTTCCCATTTTTGTTCAGTATTTGGTCAGGACTGTTTCTATTATTTATAATAGGGCTACTGTACAAGGAGGGGTGTCCAAATATGTGGTGGTTACCTCCCGCATCAGTGTAGTCAGGCTCAGAACCTGCTCTTGCATTGAAATCTCCACAAAGAAGCACTTTACCCTCTGCCTGAAATGTAATGATTTCTGTGTGGAGATTGTCGAAAAACTGATCATCATAATATGGTGAATCTAAAGGAGGAGCATAAGCTGCACATATGTTTACATCATTGTCACAGTAGATTGTACCTTTATTAAGTTTTAGCCAAATGTGACTGGTACCTTTTTACATTTCATTCAGTGCTAAGTCCTGCTTATGCCAAATGATGATTCCACCTGAGTCTCGGCCCCGTTTAACATTTTTTATGTTTGATTGATGGTAGTAAACTTTCTCTATAGCCTGAGGGACACTGAGTATCTATGTCTCCACGACACCATGTTTCCAGTAGGATTATGATGTCCTGTCCCTTGATGTTTTTAATCAATTCTGGATTTGTTGTTTTATAACCAAAATGTGAAGAGTATAGGCCCTGGATATTCCAAGAGCTGATAGTTAATGATCTCATTTATAATAAGTGATATTCACTGGTTTGAGTAAAGTACATTGAAAAAAATGAATAATAATACATACATACATACATACATACATACATACATACATACATACATACATACATACATTACTATAATACCGGTGCCAATAAAATTAAGAATAGTTGTAAACAAATGAATAAGAAAGGAATAAGATTGCACAAAAAATAAGTACAATGCAATCTGCAACCGTGTGTGTGTGTGTGTGTGTGTGTGTGTGTGTGAATTAAAGGGTCTGTCTAGCTCAGTAGTCTGCATATTAGTTGCAGTAGTTGGCGCACCTCGCCAATCTCTGATTGTTCTAGGTGTCTTTTGCCAGAGGTTACCTCAGCATATGTAGGCTGATGATCTGAATGATACATGGTGTGGACTGCATCATGTGGTATACTTCTCAAGGACAGTGTTCTGTCTGACACTGGAGTAGTGATCAGAGCTGTGTTGTGATGGGCCTGGTCTAGTAGAGCTGTGTTGTGATGGGCCTGGTCCAGTAGAGCTGTGTTGTGATGGGCCAGGTCCAGTAGAGCTGTGTTGTGATGGGCCTGGTCCAGTAGAGCTGTGTTGTGATGGGCCTGGTCCAGTAGAGCTGTATTGTGATGGGCCAGGTCCAGTAGAGCTGTGTTGTGATGGGCCAGGTCCAGTAGAGCTGTGTTGTGATGGGCCAGGTCCAGTAGAGCTGTGTTGTGATGGGCCTGGTCCAGTAGAGCTGTGTTGTGATGGGCCAGGTCTAGTAGAGCTGTGTTGTGATGGGCCAGGTCCAGTAGAGCTGTGTTGTGATGGGCCAGGTCTAATAGAGCTGTGTTGTGATGGGCCAGGTCCAGTAGAGCTGTGTTGTGATGGGCCAGGTCCAGTAGAGCTGTGTTGTGATGGGCCAGGTCTAGTAGAGCTGTGTTGTGATGGGCCAGGTCCAGTAGAGCTGTGTTGTGATGGGCCAGGTCAAGTAGAGCTGTGTTGTGATGGGTCTGGTCTAGTGGAGCTGGGTTGTGATGGGACGGGTCTAGTCGTGCTGTGTTGTGATGGGTCAGGTCTAGTAGAGCTGTGTTGTGATGGGCTGGGTCTAGTAGAGCTGTGTTGTGATGGGCTGGGTCTAGTAAAGCTGTGTTGTGATGGGCCAGGTCTAGTAGAGCTGTGTTGTGATGGGTCTGGTCTAGTAGAGCTGTGTTGTGATGGGCCAGGTCTAGTAGAGCTGTGTTGTGATGGGCCAGGTCTAGTAGAGCTGTGTTGTGATGGGCCTGGTCTAGTAGGGGCCTGGTCTAGTAGAGCTGTGTTGTGATGGGCCTGGTCTAGTAGAGCTGTGTTGTGATGGGATGGGTCTAGTCGTGCTGTCCTGAGGCGGGTCTGGTCTGGTAAATCTGTGTTGTGATGGGCCAGGTCTAGTAGAGCTGTGTTGTGATGGGCCAGGTCCAGTAGAGCTGTGTTGTGATGGGCTGGGTCTAGTAAAGCTGTGTTGTGATGGGCCTGGTCTAGTAGAGCTGTGTTGTGATGGGCCAGGTCTAGTAGAGCTGTGTTGTGATGGGCCTGGTCTAGTAGAGCTGTGTTGTGATGGGCCTGGTCTAGTAGAGCTGTGTTGTGATGGGCCTGGTCTAGTAGAGCTGTGTTGTGATGGGCCTGGTCTAGTAGAGCTGTGTTGTGATGGGCCAGCTCTAGTAGAGCTGTGTTGTGATGGGCCAGGTCTAGTAGAGCTGTGTTGTGATGGGCCTGTTCTAGTAGAGCTGTGCTGTAATAAGCCGTGTCTGGCTCTTTTCTCCTGGGGATGGTGGAGGTGCTGTTGTTTCAGAATGTGGGGCGGGGGACCTCTGTTGCTGGGGTGATGGGTGTGTGGGTCCCTGCTAAGTGTCACATCTTTTAGGTCCTTGGCAAAGGTTGTGATACTGTCCTGATCCAGATGTACATTATGGTATAAGGGTTGACATGTCAGAGTGGGGTGGTGAGCCGTTCTGACGTTGAGCAGTGAGGCACAGTCCACAGTGATCTGTTGATTTATATTGTTCATCAACTGTCCTGGGAAGTCTTTTCTTGGTAGGAGGGTGGACACAACTATATTGGTTGTTGGGAACATAGCCTGTGCCCGTTCTGCCACTCTTCTCACAGCCCCAGATACATTTTCACCTTTGGCATGAAGGTGGTTTGTGCCAGTGTGGATGATGATGTTGTCGGGGGTGTCAATCCTGATCTGACTGAGTAGTTGCATTGCACTGTCAGTTGTAGGACACCAGAACTTCTACACCTGGTGTCTAGGGAATCATCTTTCCTGGACTAAGAACTTCCCATTTGAATCAATAAGGATTGCAGTTGTGGGTGATTGTCTGGGTGGAGTAGACTGGGAGGCTGGTATTCTGACGTGGGCTGGAGCAGACTGGGAGGCTGGTATTCTGACGTGGTCTGGAGCAGACTGGGAGGCTGGTATTCTGACCTGGGCTGGGGCAGACTGGGAGGCTGGTATTCTGACCTGGGCTGGAGCAGACTGAGAGGCTGGTAGGTTGACCTGGGCTGGAGCACACTGTGCTGGAGCAGACTGGGAAGCAGGTAGGCTGACATGGGCTAGAGCAGACTGGGATGCTGGTTGGCTGATCTGGGCTGGAGCAGACTGGTAGGCTGGTGCAGTGTCATCAGGCTGTGTGGTAGAGGCCATGCTGGTCTCAGGTTCTGCTTGTGTTATGCCAAGCTGGTCGACATGTTCTGTAGATGCAGAGGACATAATGACTCGCTGTTGGTTGAGGGTGTCAATGTACTTCTCTCTTTGTTCTAGCTCCTTTCTTGTTGTGCTCAGATGGTCTCTGAGGTCGTCATTTGTCTGACTCAGTTTGTCCATTCTGCTTTCTAATTTAGCAATAGATGCTCTGCTCTCCTCCCTGAACTGTTTCATCTCTTCTTTTAGTTTTTGGACAGTGTCCTCCTCTTGAAGTTTGTTCTCTCTGAGTTCTATGACTTCCGCTTCGACTAGAGAGAGGGTGTTGTGGAAACGTTCCATAGCAGGTGTTCTTGTGGCTCAGTTGGTAGACCATGGTGTTTGCAACGCCAGCATGGCGTGTGCAACGCCAGGGTTGTGGGTTTGATTCACACGGGGGGCCAGTACAAAAAAAATGTATGAAATGTATATATTCACTACTGTAAGTTGCTCTGGATAAGAGTGTCTGCTAAATGACTAAAATGTCAATGTAAAATGTGTTGTAGGCATGTCCTTGGCTCTGTCTGCTACAGGTGAGGTAGGTAGAGGGACACTGAGGGCTTCTTGCTGGGTCATAGAGACTGTTGGGGCCTGCTTTTCTCCCTCCTTGACTTTTTCCTCAGTTTCTGAGATGATTTCAGCCTCTCCCCTCTCTCTCTCTCTCTTCTCCCTCCTTGACTTTTTCCTCAGTTTCTGAGATGATTTCAGCTTCTGCTTTTAGGGTAGCAAACCTATTCTCAAAGGCCTGGAGGCTTGAATCATTGCCTTGTATCAATACAGTTCCATTATTATATAAGTTCTCTCTATCTCTTGTTCATGTGTAAGTGCCCGTGCAATGTATGTATGCATGTCTCGCTATAGTGTGTGTGGCCAGCTCTTCCTCCTCTGTGTTCCACTGGCACCATCGCCCTATCACATTCCAGATTGCCCATGTGCCCTCACGCCATGGCAACAAGGGATTATGCGTCTCTGTGTCGGCACAGAAACGCTGTCGCTAAATTGGGCAGCGCTGTTACATATTCTATCCCCTTCTGGTCTCTGATAGATAGAGAGAGAGAGAGAGAGAGAGAGAGAGAGAGAGAGAGAGAGAGAGAGAGAGAGAGAGAGAGAGAGAGAGAGAGAGCCGTGCCATTGAGAAGGGTAGACAGAAAAACCTGGCTCCCTTTTTACTACTTTAATACACATAGAAGTGAATTTGTCCCAATACGGGTGGGGGGGGTCACCCAATAAGAATTAAAATACCCTCAAATGAATGCTGACAGTTTGCACTTTAACCTCGTAGTCATTGTGTCATTTCCAATCCAAAGTGCCGGAGTAAAGAGCAAAGCAACAACAACAAAAAATTCGCTGTCCCAATACTTTTGGAGCTCACTGTATAGAGAAACAGCAGACAGGTAGGTATATTGTCAAGAGAGAGAGATACGACAGATAAAGACAGAAGAGGGGGAGGATAGGGTAGAGATTAAGAGAAAGAAGGGGGACTGGAACAGAGAGAGGGAGAAAGAGATGATGTTTTGGTAGGTCATGTGTAATGGTATCAGAGCTGAGATCACAAGGCTGAGGTAATCCACTCAGACCTCAACTGCACACTCCCCTCTGAGTGACACCCGTGATGATATGGTGCAGCATCACAAACTGTACCTCAACATATACTGTACCCCATGAATGAGCTGATGCAACCACCTCATAACACGGTGTTGCATCACATAGTGTACTGTGCTGTACCTCGCCTTTCGGACAACCAATACGGTTCAACCAATGCGATTCAACCGATATGGCTCAACCAATACGATTCAACCGATACGGTTCACACCAATGCGGTTCAACCAATACGGTTCAACCTATACAGCTCAACCATTATGGTTCAACCAATGACATTCAAACAATATGATTCAACCAATACAATTCAACCAATACTGTTCAACCAATACTGTTCAACCAATACGGTTAAACCAATACAGTTCTTGAAAAATATCAAAGTGAACAAGTCATTCCATCTTCCTCTTGCTACTATTTCTCCCCCTCCTCCTCTCTCCTCCTCCTCTCCCTTCCCCTCTTACTCCCCCTCCTCCTCCTCTTCCTCTCTCTCCCACTCCTCCTCCCCTCCTCCTCCTCTCCCTCCCCCTCCTACTACCCTCCCTCCTCCTCTCCCTCCTTCTCCTCCTCTCTCCTCCACCTCTCACTCCCCCTCCTCCTCCTCCTCTCACTCCCCCTCCTCCTCTACTCCTCCTCCTCTCCCACCCCCTCCTCCTCTCCCTCCTCCTCCTCCTGCTCCTCCTCTCTCCTCCTCCTCTCCCTCCTCCTCTTCTCCCTCCTCCTCTCTCCTCATCCTCTCACTCCCCCTCCTCCTCCTCCTCCTCTCACTCCCCCTCCTTCTCTCCCTCCTCCTCTCTCCTCTCCCTCCTCTCCCTTTCCCTCTTACTCCCCCTCCTCCTCCTCTTCCTCTCTCTCCCCCTACTCCTCCCCCTCCTCCTCCTCCCCCTCTTCCTCTCTCCTCCTCCTCTCCCTTCCCCTCTTACTCCCCCTCCTCCTCCTCTTTCTCTCTCTCCCACTCCTCCTCCCCCTCCTCCTCCTCTCCCTCCCCCTCCTACTACCCTCCCTCCTCCTCTCACTCCCCCTCCTTCTCCTCCTCCTCCCCATCCTCCTCTCTCCTCCTCCTCT
The DNA here is from genome assembly GCF_965601325.2 of Salmo salar. Lineage (NCBI taxonomy): Eukaryota > Metazoa > Chordata > Actinopteri > Salmoniformes > Salmonidae > Salmo > Salmo salar. Next base: position 42,367,892 of record NC_138299.1, read on the forward strand.
CCCTTCTCCTCTTACTCCCCCTCCTCCTCTCTCCTCCTCTCCCTTCCCCTCTTACTCCCCCTCCTCCTCTCTCCCCCTCCTCTCCCTTCCCATCTTACTCCCCCTGCTCTCCCTCCTCCTCTTCCTCTCACTCCCTCTCCTCCTCCCCCCTCCTCTCCCTCCTCCTCTCCCTCCCCTCCTCTCCCTCCCCCTCCTACTACCCTCCCTCCTCCTCTCACTCCCCCTCCTTCTCCTCTCCCTCCCCTTCTCCTCTCCCTCCTCTTCCTCTCCCTTCCCCTCCTACTCCCCCTCCTCCTCCTCTCTCCTCCTCCTCTCACTCCCCCTCCTCCTCTACTCCTCCTCCTCTCCCACCCCCTCCTCCTCTCCCTCCTCCTCCTCCTCCTCTCTCCTCCTCCTCTCCCTCCTCCTCCTACCCCCTCCTCCTCTTCTCCCTCCGCCTCTCTCCTCATCCTCTCACTCCCCCTCCTCCTTCTCTCCCTCCTCCTCTCTCCTCCTCCTCTCCCTCCTTTCCCTCCCCCTCCTCCTCTCCCTTCTCTTCCTCTCCCTTCCCTTCCCCTTCTACTCCCCCTCCTCTCCCTCCTTCTCCTCCTCTCTCCTCCTCCTCTCCCTCCTACTCCCCTCCTCCTCTCCCTCTCCCTCCTACTCCCCTCCTATCTCTTCCTCCTCTCACTCCCCCTCCTCCTCCTCCTTTCACTCCCCCTCCTCCTCTACTCCTCCTCCTCTCCCACCCCCTCGTCCTCTCCCTCCTCCTCCTCCTCTCTCCTCCTCCTCTCCCTCCTCCTCCTACCCCCTCCTCCTCCTCTCCCTCCTCCTCTCTCCTCATCCTCTCACTCCCCCTTCTCCTCCTCCTCCGCTCTCCCTCTTCCTCTCTCCTCCTCTCACTCCCCCTCCTCCTTCTCTCCCTCCTCCTCTCTCCTCCTCCTCTCCCTCCTCTCCCTCCTGCTCCTCCTCCTCCTCCTCTCTCCTTAACTCAAGTTACTGCTGAATTGCTATAATTAATATTCTAATGAATAAATGTCAGGGTACCTGTTGCGTTTCACAGTGAGCGAGCTGCATTCAGAAACTTTTCTTTACGTCATGCCCGGCTAATACTGGGGGTTCCGTTCACAGGCCTGTGTGTGGGTGGGTGGGTGGGTGGGTGGGTGGGTGGGTGGGGTGAATCTGTGTGTATGTATAAAAGCTATAATGGGAACAGACTAGGACTCAATCAGGCGTGTGTCCCAGCGGAGCCTGATGCACCAGCCTTGTGCCAGACACATACACACACACTGCCCTCTGTCTGGCCCGCTTAGCTGGAAATGGTATTGAAGCCACGGCCCTGTTAGGTAAGCAATGTGTTGGCATTGCCAGGTTGGGTGACGGTGAGGGTGGTGTGTGTGTGTGTTTGCTTTCATCTGTACGTGTGTGTGTTCTATGGATATATTTAACTTTGGATATTAAGCTAGCTTAATGCGGCCATTCAGTGACACGTCCGTGTTAGATCAGTTGACAGGAAGTGACATAAGAACAGGAAGTAACATCAGAAGTGACATCAGTTGCTCAGTTTGTCTCAGATGTCTGGAATGCCATGCTCCTGTTATGTCCTATGATGTCATGGCTCTCTCTCTAGTGTGATGTCTATGACAGAGCATCCTCTCTGACTGAAGGCTTATCTATAGCTTGTTGTAGTGTAACTGGGGTTGAGAGGGATCACATCAGCTTGTTGTAGTGTAACTGGGGTTGAGAGTGATCACATCAGCTTGTTGTAGTGTAACTGGGGTTGAGAGTGATCACATCAGCTTGTTGTAGTGTAACTGGGGTTGAGAGTGAAGAGCCAGCAGTGTGACGATGGGGTGCATAGAGAGACAGGCATGCAAGAATATGTGCACGCACGCACGCAAGCACACACACACACACACACACACACACACACACACACACACACACACACACACACACACACACACACACACACACACACACACACACACACACACACACACACACACACACACACAAATATTATCTCTCTATCCCCCTGTGTCTCTCTCTCTCCCCTCCCTCCTTCCCCCTCCTACAGATGTGTATAGAAGAGATCATGGTGAGATATCTGCCAGGCAAGACCTTCTCCCAGAATGTCACTAACACACCAAGACCCCAATAGGCCAGCTGGGCTGGAACTCAGAAGAAGACGTGGAGTGTTCCTGAGCCTTACAGTTACCTTCCTGAGTCTTACAGCTACCTTCCTGAGCCTTACAGCTACCTTCCTGAGCCTTACAGCTACCTTCCTGAGCGTTACAGCTACCTTCCTGAGCGTTACAGCTACCTTCCTGAGCCTTACAGCTACCTTCCTGAGTGTTAAAGCTACCTTCCTGAGCGTTACAGCTACCGTCCTGAGCATTACAGCTACCTTCCTGAGCCTTACAGCTACCTTCCTGAGTCTTACAGCTAACTTCCTGAGCCTTACAGCTACCGTCCTGAGCGTTACAGCTACCTTCCTGAGCATTACAGCTACCTTCCTGAGGAGTGTTACAGCTACCTTTTTGAGCGTTACAGCTACCTTCCTGAGCATTACAGCTACCTTTCTGAGGAGTGTTACAGCTACCTTTCTGAGGAGTGTTACAGCTACCTTTCTGAGCGTTACAGCTAACTTCCTGAGTGTTACAGCTACCTTCCTGAGCGTTACAACTACCTTCCTGAGCGATACAGCTACCTTCCTGAGTGTTACAGCTACCTTCCTGAGCCTTACAGCTACCTTCCTGAGCCTTACAGCTACCTTCCTGAGTGTTACAGCTACCTTCCTGAGCGTTAGAGCTACCTTCCTGAGTGTTACAGCTACCTTCCTGAGTGTTACAGCTACCTTCCTGAGTGTTACAGCTACCTTCCTGAGCGTTACAGCTACCTTCCTGAGCGTTACAGCTACCTTCCTGAGAGTTACAGCTACCTTCCTGAGCCTTACAGCTACCTTCCTGAGCAATACAGCTACCTTCCTGAGTCTTACAGCTACCTTCCTGAGTGTTACAGCTACCTTCCTGAGCGTTACAGCTACCTTCCTGAGCCTTACAGCTACCTTCCTGAGCATTACAGCTAAATTCCTGAGTGTTACAGCTACCTTCCTGAGCGTTACAGCTACCTTCCTGAGTTTTACAGCTACCTTCCTGAGTGTTACAGCTACCTTCCTGAGTGTTACAGCTACCTTCCTGAGCGTTACAGCTACCTTCCTGAGCCTTACAGCTACCTTCCTGAGCAATACAGCTACCTTCCTGAGTCTTACAGCTGCCTTCCTGAGCGTTACAGCTACGTTCCTGAGCCTTACAGCTACCTTCATGAGTGTTACAGCTCCCTTCCTGAGCTTTACAGCTACCTTCCTGAGCCTTACAGCTACCTTCCTGAGCGTTACAGCTAAATTCCTGAGTGTTACAGCTACCTTCCTGAGCGTTACAGCTACCTTCCTGAGCCTTACAGCTACCTTCCTGAGCATTACAGCTAAATTCCTGAGTGTTACAGCTACCTTCCTGAGTGTTACAGCTACCTTCCTGAGTGTTACAGCTACCTTCCTGAGTTTTACAGCTACCTTCCTGAGTGTTACAGCTACCTTCCTGAGTGTTACAGCTACCTTCCTGAGTGTTACAGCTACCTTCCTGAGCGTTACAGCTACCTTCCTGAGTCTTACAGCTACCTTCCTGAGTTTTACAGCTACCTTCCTGAGCCTTACAGCTACCTTCCTGAGTGTTACAGCTACCTTCCTGAGCATTAGAGCTACCTTCCTGAGTGTTACAGCTACCTTCCTGAGCGTTACAGCTACCTTCCTGAGTGTTACAGATACCTTCCTGAGCGTTACAGCTACCTTCCTGAGCGTTACAGCTACCTTCCTGAGAATTACAGCTACCTTCCTGAGTGTTACAGCTACCTTCCTGAGCGTTACAGCTACCTTCCAGAGCCTTACAGCTACCTTTTTGAGCGTTACAGCTACCTACCTGAGCATTACAGCTACCTTCCTGAGGAGTGTTACAGCTACCTTTTTGAGCGTTACAGCTACCTTTTTGAGCGTTACAGCTACCTTCCTGAGCAGTGTTACAGCTACCTTTCTGAGGAGTGTTACAGCTACCTTTCTGAGCGTTACAGCTACCTTCCTGAGTGTTACAGCTACCTTCCTGAGCGTTACAGCTACCTTCCTGAGTGTTACAGCTACCTTCCTGAGCGTTACAACTACCTTCCTGAGCGTTACAGCTACCTTCCTGAGTGTTACAGCTACCTTCCTGAGCCTTACAGCTACCTTCCTGAGCCTTACAGCTACCTTCCTGAGTGTTACAGCTACCTTCCTGAGCATTAGAGCTACCTTCCTGAGTGTTACAGCTACCTTCCTGAGCGTTACAGCTACCTTCCTGAGTGTTACAGCTACCTTCCTGAGCGTTACAGCTACCTTCCTGAGCGTTACAGCTACCTTACTGAGAGTTACAGCTACCTTCCTGAGTTTTACAGCTACCTTCCTGAGTTTTACAGCTATCTTCCTGAGCATTACAGCTACCATCCTGAGCGTTACAGCTACCATCCTGAGCATTACAGCTACCTTCCTGAGTGTTACAGCTACCTTCCTGAGTGATACAGCTAAGGTAGCTGTATCACTCAGGAAGGTAGCTGTAACACTCAGGAAGCTGTAACCTGAGGGTTACAGCTACCTTCCTGAGCCTTACAGCTACCTTCCTGAGAGTTACAGCTACCTTCCTGAGTGTTACAGCTACATTCCTGAGTGTTAAAGCTACCTTCCTGAGTGTTACAGCTACCTTCCTGAGCGTTACAGCTACCTTCCTGAGCCTTACAGCTACCTTCCTGAGTGTTACAGCTACCTTCCTGAGCGTTACAGCTACCTTCCTGAGCGTTACAGCTACCTTCTTGAGCGTTACAGCTACCTTCCTGAGTGTTACAGCTACCTCTCCAAAGACCCTCAAATCAGCCCTGGAATCATTGTAGTTACTACTAGTCTGCTAGCATTGATCTTTTGTCTGTCTCTGTTTTCACTTTTTAAGAAAAGCCTCCAAAACTCACTCTAAAAGAGTCATCAAAGCAGCAAACAAACTACAAATATGAGAAACGACAAAAAAGAAATATGTACTGGTGTACAGCTCAAAGCCGCTTTTAAGATAATGACCAGAAGTACTGATCTAGGATCTGTTTAGCCTTTTAGATCATAATGAATAAGATTAAATGGACAGCGGGGACCTGATCCTAGATCAGCACTCCTACACTGAGTCACTTTATGAATACGGCCCAGTGTGATGAACCAACCCTCTATAGTTTTAAAATACAGCGGAAGAAAGAGGCACAGACCACATTGGTAAACAATTTACCTTTCCTCTGGAATATATATATCTTTCTGTGTCTGTTATCTCCTTGTAGAGTGTGGGTGTGTGTGAGAGAGTGTGCGTGTCTGCTGTGTTTCTGTGTGTGTGTGTGTGTGTGTGTGTGTGTGTGTGTGTGTGTGTGTGTGTGTGTGTGTGTGTGTGTGTGTGTGTGTGTGTGTGTGTGTGTGTGTGTGTGTGTGTGTGTGTGTGTGTGTGTAAAGCAGATAACTTAAGGCCGGGTGTTCCTCTTCTCTTAGTAGAGACACATCAAGCAGACACGTCAAGCCTTATCCAAGCTGAGGGAGCTGCTGGGACCACACTGGCACAAACACAACAACAGACTCAACACTGTGTTACCCCACATTGTTCCTGATATACAACAACACACTGTGTTACCCCACATTGTTCCTGATACACAACAACACACTGTGTTACCCTACATTCTTCCTGATACACAACAACACACTGTGTTACCCTACATTCTTCCTGATACACAACAACACACTGTGTTACCCCACATTGTTCCTGATACACAACAACACACTGTGTTACCCTACATTGTTCCTGATACACAACAACACACTGTGTTACCCTACATTGTTCCTGATACACAACAACACACTGTTACCCTACATTGTTCCTGATACACAACAACACACTGTGTTACCCCACATTGTTCCTGATACACAACAACAGACTGTGTTACCCCACATTGTTCCTGATACACAACAACACACTGTGTTACCCTACATTGTTCCTGATACACAACAACACACTGTGTTACCCTACATTGTTCCTGATACACAACAACAGACTGTGTTACCCCACATTGTTCCTGATACACAACAACAGACTCAACACACTGTGTTACCCTACATTGTTCCTGATATACAACAACACACTGTGTTACCCCACATTGTTCCTGATACACAACAACAGACTCAACACACTGTGTTACCCTACATTGTTCCTGATACACAACAACACACTGTGTTACCTTACATTGTTCCTGATACACAACAACACTCTGTGTTACCCTACATTGTTCCTGATACACAACAACACACTGTGTTACCTACATTGTTCCTGATACACAACAACACACTGTGTTACCCTACATTGTTCCTGATATACAACAACACACTGTGTTACCCTACATTGTTCCTGATATACACCAACACACTGTGTTACCCTACATTGTTCCTGATATACAACAAAACACTGTGTTATCCTACATTGTTCCTGATACACAACAACACACTGTGTTACCCTACATTGTTCCTGATACATAACAAGGAGGAGATGAGGAGGGGGGAGGAAAGGAGGAGGAGGGGGGAGGAAAGGAGAAGGGAGTGTGGAAGGAGGAGAGGAGGAGGGGGAGGAGAAGAGGAGGGAGTGTAGAAGGAGGAGTGGAGGAGGGGAGAGGAGAGGAGGAGAGAGTGTAGAAGGAAGGAGAGGAGGAAGGAGTGTAGAAGGAGGAGAGGAGGAGGAGGGGGAGGAGGGTGTGTTGAAAGGAGGAGAGGACGAGGGTGTGTAGAAGGGAGGAGAGGAGGAGGGCGTGTAGAAGGAGGAGAGGAGGAGGTGGGAGGAGAGGAGGAGGAGTGTAGAAGGAGGAGAGGAGGAAGGGAGAGGAGGGGAGGAGGGGGAGGAGGGGAGGAAGGAGTGTAGAAGGGAGGAAAGGAGGAGGGAGTGTAGACGGAGGGAGAGGAGGGAGGAGAGGAGGAGGGAGTGTAGAAGGGAGGAGAGGAGGGAGAAGTGTAGAAGGACAAGAGGAGGAGGGAGGAGAGGTGGAAGGAGCAGAGGAAGACGGAGAAGAGGAGGGAGTGGAGGAGGAAGGAGAGGAGGGAGGAAGGACGGAGTATAGAAAGGAGGAGAGAAGGAAGGAGTGTTGAAGGGAGGAGAGGAGGAGGGAGTGTGGGAGAGAAAACCCTTTTAAAAAAGGAGAGAGATGTGAAGTAGCTACAACAGAACACAGAAGCTTCACTCTTCCCCATGGAAAAGGAGAATCGTGCTCCAGCGCTGTAGCTCTAACTGGATCTGTTTGTATCTGTACCCCCTTTCTTCCAGGCAGCACATCAGCTCTAGTCTAGACTCCTACACAAAGGCAGCTCCCAAATTACTTTAAAAACACAAATTCCCAGCAGCACTTCTGAGTTCCAACCGATTGTGAAAGACGGGACTCCGCTGGGGTCTCTAGGGCCCAACGGAGAACAGGAAGGACTTTCATCCTCCTGTATTCGTGTGTGTGTGAAGATAAAGGCCTTTCATCCTTCAGTCTGTGACAAAGGAAACAGGGTTTCAGCAAGGAGGCAAAGATACGTGTTTTAGGGTACAAAGAGAGTATCGTACCACCTTTCATCTTATCCCCTTTTTACTTCCCATTTCTCACTTCACCCCTCTCCTCTCTCGGTCCCCTCTCTTCCCCTTTCCGCATCAGAATAACGCAACCTTCTGCTATGAAGAGAAAAGGGGGAGACAGTGAAATTGGAGTGTGTGTTTGTGTCAGTTTGTATCTGCTATGAAGAGAGAAGGGGGAGACAGTGAAATTGGAGACAGTGGTTGTTTCATATTTCTGGTTTGATCTGAGAGGCTCTGCCACTACACTGATGGGTTCCCATGGAGCATAACAACGTAAGATGTGAGCAGTAGCACAGGTCCCCTCTGATTGTGGCAGGTAAAGAGAGAGGGTGAGTGAGAGAGCAAGAGAAAGAGAGAATGAGTGAGAGAGAAAGAGGGGCTAGAGGGAGACGTGAGTGTGTGCATGCAACTGCTCAGTGATTCTGACTCTCTACTCTCCTCTCTCACTTTGTTTCTCCCTCCCTCCTTCTCTCCTCTTTCTCTCCCACCTTCTCTCCCTCCTCTCCCCCTTCTCCCCCTTCTCTCCCCCCTTCACTCCCTCTCCCTCCTTCTATACCTCCTCTCCCTTCCCCTCTTACTCCCCCTCCTCCTCCTCTCCCTCCTCCTCTTCCTCTCTCTCCCCCTCCTCCTCCTCTCCCTCCTTCTCTACCTCCTCTCTCTCTTTCGCTTCCTCCTCTCCCTCATCTTCTTTATGTGTGTGTTTTGATGTTCCCTCCCCCAGGTCAGTGAAATGAGTTAGTAATGGAGTCTGTGTGAGATTCAGGTGACCCCATGGCGCTCCCCAGACTCATCCCAGGCAGGGGCCTGTCTCCTGGGCTAGAGAGAGCATGGCAGCTCACTGTTAGAGCCCGGCCTCCAGGGGTGGGTCATTTCACTGGCGGCAGGGGGCTGATTCCTCCTCTGCATTCACATTACAGGGCCAGCGGTATCTCACAACCAACCTTAGATCATTCCCCTTTAACACACACACACCGTTACTACCTGAGAACCCTCTGTCCGCCCCCAATCCTTCCCTGACGTTTCTCTTCATCTGTGCTGTCACGTAAGGAAACACAGCAGATATTTCAACTTCCTGCTTTATTCTTATTTGAATCAGCTAGGGGATCCACACACACACACACACACACACACACACACACACACACACACACACACACACACACACACACACACACACACACACACACACACACACACACACACACACACACACACACACACACACACACAAAATATAACCTTTTTTAGTTCCAATTAGAACCCTTTTGTTTTCAGGTAGGACCCTCTGTGGAAAGGGTTCTACATGGAACCCCAAAGGCTTCTACCTGGAACCAAAAAGGGGTTTTCAAAGGGTTGTCCTATGGGGACAGCTGAAGAAGCATTTTAGGTTCTAGAAAGTACTGTAGGTTGTTGGGTTAGATGTATTGCTTTGTGTTGTACATCTACAGCTCTATGTCGCTGCAGCATTAGATTCTCTGTCTGCCAATACCGGGATTAGGACCTATGTATTTATGTCTGACTTACTGGGTTCAAACCTCGGGCTCCCGCACACAACAAGACTGTGTTAGCCCGTATGTGTGTGTGTGTGTGTGTGTGTGTTGTGATGCCCAGGAGGAAATAGGAGCAGATGCTCTCATGACGGAGGTATCAATTTCCCGACACACACACACACACACACACACACACACACACACACACACACACACACACACAGAAATAATGTAATTAGGTATGAATGGATCTGTCTAGTGTAACCAGCTGTAATGAACTGAATGAACAGTCTCTCTCCCTGTTTTCTGTGGGAGCTCTGGGACCAGTCTGTTCCACATTGACAGAGTAGAAGCAGTGTTGTTTTGGCATGCACCTCTCTTTTTACACACATGGTGTATATGTGCTGTGTGTGTGTGTGTGTGTGTGTGTGTGTGTGTGTGTGTGTGGTGTGTGTGTGTGTGTGTGTGTGTGTATCCAGCAATAATAAAAGAGAGAACAACAGGAGTTTCTATGATTAATGCTCCTGGGCTTCTGGTGTGTGCTGATGATGTCACAGCTAGCTTGCCCCACTGGCTCCTGGGAGTTGCCGTCTTTCTCCCCCTGTGGAGGCTGTGACTGCAGTGAGTGAGTGCGACAGATTCATTCCAGCCCACAGGCCAATGTAGGTCCATATTAGTTAGAGCAGGGGAGACAGTGTCTGTCAGGTCCATATTAGTTAGAGCAGGGAGACAGTGTCTGTCAGGTCCATATTAGTTAGAGCAGGGGAGACAGTGTCTGTCAGGTCCATATTAGTTAGAGCAGGGGAGACAGTGTCTGTCAGGTCCATATTAGTTAGAGCAGGGGAGACAGTGTCTGTCAGGTCCATATTAGTTAGAGCAGGGAGACAGTGTCTGTCAGGTCCATATTAGTTAGAGCAGGGGAGACAGTGTCTGTCAGGTGTGTCTCCTCTCTGTCCCTCTGGCACTTAACTGATCACCTAAGGTCACTGATTGGCTAGGGAGTTCACCTGGTTTCTCAGGACTACAACACTAATTAAAAGGGAAGTATGAAAAGTAGCAGACTGTTGCCCTCTAGGAGTTTTACACCAGCTCTCCCTCTCCCTTTATCTCCCTCTTCATCCCTCTCTCTCTCTCTCTCTCTCTCCCTCTCCCTCTCCAACTCTCCCTTTATCTCCCTCTTCATCCCTCTCTCTCACCACATGTCTCTCTCTACCCCGTTCCCCCCTCTCTCTCTCTCTCTCCCTCTCCAACTCTCCCTTTATCTCCCTCTCCATCCCTCTCTCTCACCACATGTCTCCCTATCCTCCCTTCAGCTCTTTCTGTTTCCCTCCCCCCTCCACTACTCTCTCTGACCCACTCTATCAGTGTCTGTGTATGACAGCCTGAGTGGTAAGGGTAGTGTCATAACTGTCATTACAACGAAGGGCTACAAAGAACGGTCAGTGTCAGGCCTTCATTAGACTGTCAACACACACACACACACACACAAACACACACACAAATGTGTGACTATACACACACTAATCAGAAATTGCTTCTCCAATAGAAATGCCCGATCACACTTGTAGGTGATGTCATGGCGTCGATGTCATAAGTTCATGCGCAGTTCATTAGACCCGAGTGTTTCTGCGCATGCACTTATGACATCGCCGCCATGACATCGCCTACAAGTGTGATGTGCAGGTCGTCAAATCAAAGGCATTCCTTCGATATAAAGTTGTTTTTAAGGAAAATGTAAATGTGTCAGTGTGTCACATTCATGTGTCACATTCATGAGGTTGAAGTAATAACATGCACTTGTGGTTCTGGGGGGGGGCAGTGCCCCTGTAACAACAATTTTGGACCCCCTTGTGGCCCCCCTAAATGTGGAGTATGAAATAATTTTTACATAACACATTTTTGCTATCGTTCCTTTTTACATCCGTTATTAGACAGTGGCAACGCGGAACACTAATTTAACCCACACATTTTCTAGAGGGACGGCTTTAGGCGGAACACAACAGTATCGTACCACATGCAAAACGATATGACAACAATAACGTCTAATGTAACTTGCCCCTCTAACAGTACAACTGGCCCCAGCTTGGCCCCCCCAGTTGAAATGGTCTAGAACCGCCACTGATAACATGTTCAACTACTTAAAGAAAAGATTCACCCAAAACCCCTCATTCCTATAATTTACAGTGTTACATAACACTAACATGTCAGAACAATATTTTTTGTGAATGATTGTTTCATTCGATTGATAGCAACTTGAAAATCGTTGTGGAAATCTGTTTCAGCTCAAGTTGACTACAAAATCCACAATGCAATGCTCTCTCTATGGGCTGGCTGACTAGCTAGCAAGCAAACGTAGCTACACACAATAATGCCAAAGTCAACATCAGCATGTAAAGTAGCTAGTTAGCTGTAAAATCACCTAAACAAACTGCACTATCGATTTAGTAGTCTACAATCTCACCATGTTCAACCTTCAGATCGATGCGTCTCACAGAGTGGAGTCTGACATTTGCAACGGCACCATGCAATGCACCCTGGACTGAAGCGGCAGACAAATAGAAACATGTATTAGACCCTCTGTTACTCTGTTACACTTTTAAAAAAGAAGACACATGTACCATGTCAGATAGACCTGAAATATATTCAATTTTAGTTTGAATTCCAATATTTCACAATATCAAGGAAATATAACAAAAGCTTTTGACATAGAAACACTGGATTTTTGCCGGGGTTTTGAAACAATGTTTATTAATTATGAAATTATGAAAAGGTGAGGTGTAGCAGGATCTCTAGGTTAAGAGGATGGGGTGGGTGGATGTGAGGTGTAGTAGTACGATAGGTGCAGTGAAATGTGTTGTTTTACAGGGTCAGCCATAGTAGTACGATAGGTGCAGTGAAATGTGTTGTTTTACAGGGTCAGCCATAGTAGTACGATAGGTGCAGTGAAATGTGTTGTTTTACAGGGTCAGCCACAGTAGTACGATAGGTGCAGTGAAATGTGTTGTTTTACAGGGTCAGCCACAGTAGTACGATAGGTGCAGTGAAATGTGTTGTTTTACAGGGTCAGCCACAGTAGTACGATAGGAGCAGTGAAATGTGTTGTTTTACAGGGTCAGCCACAGTAGTACGATAGGTGCAGTAAAATGTGTTGTTTTACAGGGTCAGCCATAGCAGTACGATAGGTGCAGTGAAATGTGTTGTTTTACAGGGTCAGCCATAGTAGTACGATAGGTGCAGTGAAATGTGTTGTTTTACAGGGTCAGTCAGAGTATTGTCCTTTCTAACACTCCATTAAAAACCACTGCTTGCTAAGAGAAACAAAAAACTGCCACTCCAAATTCGCTCCATTCAATTAAAATCACAATTTAACCAACACCCATCTATTTTTGTGACTAACCTGGACCTAACATTTGGTTTTGAAGTATTGAAACTAAACCATATGTTTTGAATGAAAAGTATTTGAAAAAACATGAAAAGGTGAATGAAAGAAGCCCTCATCATTTCAAATAGGATACATGTCATATTAAACAGCATATAAACACTCTGAATAGGATACATGTCATATTAAACAGCATATACAGACTCTGAATAGGATACATGTCATATTAAACAGCATATAAACACTCTAAATAGGCTACATGTCATATTAAACAGCATATAAACACTCTGAATAGGATACATGTCATATTAAACAGTATATAAACACTCTGAATAGGATACATGTCATATTAAACAGCAAATAAACACTCTGAATAGGATACATGTCATATTAAACAGCAAATAAACACTCTGAATAGGATACATGTCATATTAAACAGCAAATAAACACTCTGAATAGGATACATGTCATATTAAACAGCATCTAAACACTCTGAATAGGATACATGTCATATTACACAGCATATAAACACTCTGAATAGTTCCTCATATTAAACAGCATATAAACACTCTGAATAGGCTACATGTCATATTAAACAGCATATAAACACTCTGAATAGTTCCTCGTATTAAACAGAATCTAAACACTCTGAATAGGCTATGTGTCATATTAAACAGCATATAAACCCTCTGAATAGGCTACATGTCATATTAAACAGCATATAAACACTCTGAATAGGCTACATGTCATATTAAACAGCATATAAACACTCTGAATAGGATACATGTCATATTAAACAGCATATAAACACTCTGAATAGGCAACATGTCATATTAAACAGCATATAAACCCTCTGAATAGGATACATGTCATATTAAACAGCATATAAACACTCTGAAGCATCTGCCTCTAACCCTAGGAAGCTCTTTGCCACCTTCTCCTCCCTCCTGAATCCTCCTCCCCCCCCTCCTCCCTCTCTGCGGATGACTTCGTCAACCATTTTGAAAAGAAGGTCGACGATCCGATCCTCGTTTGCTAAGTCAAACGACACCGCTGGTCCTGCTCACACTGCCCTACCCTGTGCTTTGACCTCTTTCTCCCCTCTCTCTCCAGATGAAATCTCGCGTCTTTTTGACGGCCGGCCGCCCAACAACCTGCCCGCTTGACCCTATCCCCTCCTCTCTTCTCCAGACCATTTCCGGAGACCTTCTCCCTTACCTCACCTCGCTCATCAACTCATCCTTGACCACTGGCTACGTCCCTTCCGTCTTCAAGAGAGCGAGAGTTGCACCCCTTCTGAAAAAAACTACACTCGATCCCTCTTGTCAACAACTACAGACCAGTATCCCTTCTTTCTTTTCTCTCCAAAACTCTTGAACGTGCCGTCCTTGGCCAGCTCTCCTGCTATCTCTCTCAGAATGACCTTCTTGATCCAAATCAGTCAGGTTTCAAGACTGGTCATTCAACTGAGACTGCTCTTCTGTGTGTCACGGAGGCGCTCCGCACTGCTAAAGCTAACTCTCTCTCCTCTGCTCTCATCCTTCTAGACCTATCGGCTGCCTTTGATACTGTGAACCATCAGATCCTCCTCTCCACCCTCTCCGAGTTGGGCAACTCCGGCGCGGCCCACGCTTGGATTGCGTCCTACCTGACAGGTCGCTCCTACCAGGTGGCGTGGCGAGAATTTGTCTCCACACCACGTGCTCTCACCACTGGTGTCCCCCAGGGCTCTGTTCTAGGCCCTCTCCTATTCTCGCTATACACCAAGTCACTTGGCTCTGTCATACCCTCACATGGTCTCTCCTATCATTGCTATGCAGACGACACACAATTAATCTTCTCCTTTCCCCCTTCTGATAACCAGGTGGCGAATCGCATCTCTGCATGTCTGGCAGACATATCAGTGTGGATGACGGATCACCACCTCAAGCTGAACCTCGGCAAGACGGAGCTGCTCTTCCTCCCGGGGAAGGACTGCCCGTTCCATGATCTCGCCATCACGGTTGACAACTCCCTTGTGTCCTCCTCCCAGAGTGCTAAGAACCTTGGCGTGACCCTGGACAACACCCTGTTGTTCTCAACTAACATCAAGGCGGTGACCCGATCCTGTAGGTTCATGCTCTACAACATTCGCAGAGTACGACCCTGCCTCACACAGGAAGCGGCGCAACTCCTAATCCAGACACTTGTCATCTCCCGTCTGGATTACTGCAACTCGCTGTTGGCTGGGCTCCCTGCCTGTGCCATTAAACCCCTACAACTCATCCAGAACGCCGCAGCCCATCTGGTTTTCAACCTTCCCAAGTTCTCTCACGTCACCCCGCTCCTCCACTCTCTCCACTGGCTTCCAGTTGAAGCTCGCATCCGCTACAAGACCATGGTGCTTGCCTACGGAGCTGTGAGGGGAACGGCACCTCCGTACCTTCAGGCTCTGATCAGGCCCTACACCCAAACAAGGGCACTGCGTTCATCCACCTCTGGCCTGCTCGCCTCCCTACCTCTGAGGAAGTACAGTTCCCGCTCAGCCCAGTCAAAACTGTTCGTTGCTCTGGCACCCCAATGGTGGAACAAGCTCCCTCAAGACGCCAGGACAGCGGAGTCAATCACCACCTTCCGGAGACACCTGAAACTCCACCTCTTTAAGGAATACCTAGGATAGGATAAAGTAATCCTTCTAACCCCCCCCCCCTTAAAAGATTTAGATGCACTATTGTAAAGTGGTTGTTCCACAGGATATCATAAGGTGATTGCAACAATTTGTTAAGAGCGTCTGTTAAATGACTTAAATGTAATGTAAATGTATATAAACACTCTGAAAAGGCTACATGTCATATCAAACAGCATATAAACACTCTGAATAGGCTACATGTCATATTAAACAGCATATAAACACTCTGAATAAGCTACATGTCATATTAAACAGAATATAAACACTCTGAATAGGCTACGTGTCAAATTAAACAGCATATAAACACTCTGAATAGGCTACATGTCATATTAAACAGCATATAAACACTCTGAATAGGCTACATGTCATATTAAACAGCATATAAAGACTCTGAATAGTTCCTCATATTAAACAGCATATAAACACTCTGAATAGGCTACATGTCCTATTAAAGAGCATATAAACCACTCTGAATAGGATACATGTCATATTGAACAGCATATAAACACTCTGAATAGGCTACATGTCATATTAAACAGCATATAAACACTCTGAATAGGCTACATGTTATATTAAACAGCATATAAACACTCTGAATAGGCTACATGTCATATTAAACAGCATATATAGACTCTGAATAGTTCCTCATATTAAACAGCATATAAACACTCTGAATAGGCTACATGTCATATTAAACAGCATATAAACACTCTGAATAAGCTACATGTCATATTAAACAGCATATAAACACTGAATAGGCTACATGTCATATTAAACAGCATATAAACACTCTGAATAGGATACATGTCATATTAAACAGCATATAAACACTCTGAATAGGATACATGTCATATTAAACAGCATATAAACACTCTAAATAGGCTACATGTCATATTAAACAGCATATAAACACTCTGAATAGGATACATGTCATACTAAACAGCATATAAACACTCTGAATAGGCTACATGTTATATTAAACAGCATATAAACACTCTGAATAGGCTACATGTCATATTAAACAGCATATATACACTCTGAATAGTTCCTCATATTAAACAGCATATAAACACTCTGAATAGGCTACATGTCATATTAAACAGCATATAAACACTCTGAATAAGCTACATGTCATATTAAACAGCATATAAACACTCTGAATAGGCTACATGTCATATTAAACAGCATATAAACACTCTGAATAGGCTACATGTCATATTAAACAGCATATAAACACTCTGAATAGGATACATGTCATATTAAACAGCATATAAACACTCTGAATAGGCTACATGTTATATTAAACAGCATATAAACACTCTGAATAGGCTACATGTCATATTAAACAGCATATATACACTCTGAATAGTTCCTCATATTAAACAGCATATAAACACTCTGAATAGGCTACATGTCATATTAAACAGCATATAAACACTCTGAATAAGCTACATGTCATATTAAACAGCATATAAACACTCTGAATAGGCTACATGTCATATTAAACAGCATATAAACACTCTGAATAGGATACATGTCATATTAAACAGCATATAAACACTCTGAATAGGATACATGTCATATTAAACAGCATATAAACACTCTAAATAGGCTACATGTCATATTAAACAGCATATAAACACTCTGAATAGGATACATGTCATATTAAACAGTATATAAACACTCTGAATAGGATACATGTCATATTAAACAGCATATAAACACTCTGAATAGGCTACATGTCATATTAAACAGCATATAAACAGTCTGAATAGGATACATGTCATATTTAACAGCATATAAACACTCTGAATAGGCTACATGTCATATTAAACAGCATATATACACTCTGAATAGGATACATGTCATACTAAACTGCATATAAACACTCTGAATAGGATACATGTCATATTAAACAGCATATAAACAGTCTGAATAGGATACATGTCATTTTTAACAGCATATAAACACTCTGAATAGGCTACATGTCATATTAAACAGCATATATACACTCTGAATAGGATACATGTCATACTAAACTGCATATAAACACTCTGAATAGGATACATGTCATATTAAACAGCAAATAAAAACGCTGAATAGGATACATGTCATATTAAACAGCAAATAAACACTCTGAATAGGATACATGTCATATTAAACAGCAAATAAACACTCTGAATAGGATACATGTCATATTAAACAGCATCTAAACACTCTGAATAGGATACATGTCATATTACACCGCATATAAACTCTCTGAATAGTTCCTCATATTAAACAGCATATAAACACTCTGAATAGGCTACATGTCATATTAAACAGCATATAAACACTCTGAATAGTTCCTCGTATTTAACAGAATCTAAACACTCTGAATAGGCTACGTGTCATATTAAACAGCATATAAACCCTCTGAATAGGCTACATGTCATATTAAACAGCATATAAACACTCTGAACAGGATAAATGTCATATTAAACAGCATCTAAACACTCTGAATAGGATACATGTCATATTGCACAGCATATAAACACTCTGAATAGGCTACATGTCATATTAAACAGCATATAAACACTCTGAATAGACTACATGTCATATTAAACAGCATATAAACACTCTGAATAGGATACATGTCATATTGAACAGCATATAAACACTCTGAATAGGAAAAATGTCATATTAAACAGCATATAAACACTCTGAATAGGCTACATGTCATATTAAACAGCATATAAACACTCTGAATAGTTCCTCATATTAAACAGCATATAAACACTCTGAATAGGCTACATATCATATTAAACAGCAGCGAGTAGTCGTGCTGCACTCCGCTCTGCAGGTAATATTACATCTCATTACATTACAACGGTTTGATTTGTTTGATCTGAGCAATTCTTTAGCTAGCTACTTAGCTGTCTTTGTATCAAAGATAATTGTGTAGTTTAGAGTAATTATCGAGGTTAGCTAGACAGGTTATCTAGTGTTAGCTAGCTACATAGTTGCCTTTGTATCATGATAAGGTGTAGCACTGAAACTATCGAGGTTACCTAGCCAGCTACACTTTCAAACAAAGTCAACAACGCAGCCACTGCTAGCTAGCCTACTTTACCAGCCAGCAGTACTGTATCATTTTAGTCATTTTAGTCAATAAGTTGTCTTTGTCATAGTTTGTCATAGTTTGATAATTGTGTAGTTTAGAGTAATTATCGAGGTTAGCTGGCCAGCTATTTTCGTCCCCCGTGACGCCATTTCCAAACCTAGCCAACTATTACCGACGAGCAGCATTGCAGAAACTAAATACATTACAAAGGAACGTCTTGATTAGTGTTATGTTAGCTAGCTACATAGTTGCCTTTGTATCATGATAAGGTGTAGTACTGAAACTATCGAGGTTACCTAGCCAGCTACACTTTCAAACAAAGTCAACAACGCAGCCACTGCTAGCTAGCCTACTTCACCAGCCAGCAGTACTGTATCATTTTAATCATTTTAGTCAATAAGATTTTTGCAACGTAAGCTTAACTTTCTGAACATTCGAGACGTGTAGTCCACTTGTCATTCCAATCTCCTTTGCATTAGCGTAGCCTCTTCTGTAGCCTGTCAACTATGTGTCTGTCTATCCCTGTTCTCTCCTCTCTGCACAGGCCATACAAACGCTTCACACCGTGTGGCCGCTGCCACTCTAACCTGGTGGTCCCAGCGTGCACGACCCACGTGGAGTTCCAGGTCTCCGGCAGCCTCTGGAACTGCCGGTCTGCGGCCAACAAGGCAGAGTTCATCTCAGCCTATGCTACCCTCCAGTCCCTCGACTTCTTGGCACTGACAGAAACATGGATTACCACAGATAACACTGCTACTCCTACTGCTCTCTCCTCGTCTGCCCACGTGTTCTCGCACACCCCGAGAGCTTCTGGTCAGCGGGGTGGTGGCACTGGGATCCTCATCTCTCCCAAGTGGACATTCTCTCTTTCTCCCCTGACCCATCTGTCTATCGCCTCCTTTGAATTCCATGCTCTCACAGTTACCAGCCCTTTCAAGCTTAACATCCTTATCATTTATCGCCCTCCAGGTTCCCTTGGAGAGTTCATCAATGAGCTTGACGCCTTGATAAGTTCCTTTCCTGAGGATGGCTCACCTCTCACAGTTCTGGGTGACTTTAAAAAAAGCTCATCATTTATGTCCAAAAATCTCCGTCTCGTTAGCACATGATGTAAGCCAGCCGGACTTCTCGTCATGAACGAGGGGAAAAAATATATTTCCGTTCGTTCAAACATGTCAAACGTTGTATAGCATAAATCATTAGGGCCTTTTTTAACCAGAACACTCTTTTATAACGTATTGGAACGAGGGTACCCAAGATGAACTCGCGCGCAAGGTGTCTAATGGGCCATCATCGTTCCATGGCTCTTGTTCGGTCAGATCTCCCTCCAGAAGACTCAAAACACTTTGTAAAGGCTGGTGACATCTAGTGGAAGCAATAGGAAGTGCCAAAATATTCCTAAACCCCTGTGTTTTTCAATGGGATAGGTTTAAAGTCAATACAACACATCAGGTATCCACTTCCTGTCAGAAAATGTCTCAGGGTTTTGCCTGCCAAATGAGTTCTGTTATACTCACAGACACCATTCAAACAGTTTTGGAAACTTTAGAGTGTTTTCTATCCATATATAATAAGTATATGCATATTCTAGTTACTGGGTAGGATTAGTAACCAGATTAAATCGGGTACATTTTTTTTATCCAGACGTGCAAATGCTGCCCCCTAGACCCAACAGGTTAAGAGCGTCTGTTAAATGACTTAAATGTAATGTAAATGTATATAAACACTCTGAAAAGGCTACATGTCATATCAAACAGCATATAAACACTCTGAATAGGCTACATGTCATATTAAACAGCATATAAACACTCTGAATAAGCTACATGTCATATTAAACAGAATATAAACACTCTGAATAGGCTACGTGTCAAATTAAACAGCATATAAACACTCTGAATAGGCTACATGTCATATTAAACAGCATATAAACAACCTGAATAGGCTACATGTCATATTAAACAGCATATAAACACTCTGAATAGGCTACATGTCCTATTAAAGAGCATATAAACCACTCTGAATAGGATACATGTCATATTGAACAGCTTATAAACACTCTGAATAGGATACATGTCATATTAAACAGCATATAAACACTCTGAATAGGCTACATGTCATATTAAACAGCATATAAACACTCTGAATAGGATACATGTCATATTGAACAGCATATAAACACTCTGAATAGGATACATGTCATATTAAACAGCATATAAACACTCTGAATAGTTCCTCATATTAGACAGCATCTAAACACTCTGAATAGGCTACATGTCATATTAAACAGCATATAAACACTCTGAATAGGATACATGTCATATTTAACAGCATATAAACACTCTGAATAGGCTACATGTCATATTAAACAGCATATAAACACTCTGAATAGGCTACATGTTATATTAAACAGCATATAAACAATCTGAATAGGCTACATGTCATATTAAACAGCATATATACACTCTGAATAGTTCCTCATATTAAACAGCATATAAACACTCTGAATAGGATACATGTCATATTGAACAGCATATAAACACTCTGAATAGGATACATGTCATATTAAACAGCATATAAACACTCTGAATAGTTCCTCATATTAGACAGCATCTAAACACTCTGAATAGGCTACATGTCATATTAAACAGCATATAAACACTCTGAATAGGATACATGTCATATTTAACAGCATATAAACACTCTGAATAGGCTACATGTCATATTAAACAGCATATAAACACTCTGAATAGGCTACATGTTATATTAAACAGCATATAAACAATCTGAATAGGCTACATGTCATATTAAACAGCATATATACACTCTGAATAGTTCCTCATATTAAACAGCATATAAACACTCTGAATAGGCTACATGTCATATTAAACAGCATATAAACACTCTGAATAAGCTACATGTCATATTAAACAGCATATAAACACTCTGAATAGTTCCTCATATTAGACAGCATCTAAACACTCTGAATAGGCTACATGTCATATTTAACAGCATATAAACACTCTGAATAGGCTACATGTCATATTAAACAGCATATAAACACTCTGAATAGGCTACATGTCATATTAAACAGCATATAAACACTCTGAATAGGATACATGTCATATTGAACAGCATATAAACACTCTGAATGGGATAAATGTCATATTAAACAGCATATAAACACTCTGAATAGTTCCTCATATTAAACAGCATCTAAACACTCTGAATAGGCTACATGTCATATTTAACAGCATATAAACACTCTGAATAGGCTACATGTCATATTAAACAGCATATAAACCCTCTGAATAGGATACATGTCATAATAAACAGCATCTAAACACTGAATAGGATACATGTCATATTACACAGCATATAAACACTCTGAATAGGCTACATGTCATCTTAAACAGCATATAAACACTGAATAGTTCCTCATATTAAACAGCATATAAACACTCTGAATAGGCTACATGTCATATTAAACAGCATATAAACACTCTGAATAGGATACATGTCATATTAAACAGCATATAAACACTCTGAATAGGATACATGTCATATTAAACAGCATATAAAAACTCTGAATAGGCTACATGTCATATTAAACAGCATATAAACACTGAATAGTTCCTCATAATAAACAGCATATAAACACTCTGAATAGGCTACATGTCATATTAAACAGCATATAAACACTCTGAATAGTTCCTCAAATTAAACAGCATATAAACACTCTGAATAGGCTACATGTCATATCAAACAGCATATAAACACTCTGAATAGTTCCTCATATTAAACAGCATATAAACACTCTGAATAGGATACATGTCATATTAAACAGCATATAAACACTCTGAATAGTTCCTCATATTAGACAGCATCTAAACACTCTGAATAGGCTACATGTCATATTAAACAGCATATAAACACTCTGAATAGGATACATGTCATATTTAACAGCATATAAACACTCTGAATAGGCTACATGTCATATTAAACAGCATATAAACACTCTGAATAGGCTACATGTTATATTAAACAGCATATAAACAATCTGAATAGGCTACATGTCATATTAAACAGCATATATACACTCTGAATAGTTCCTCATATTAAACAGCATATAAACACTCTGAATAGGCTACATGTCATATTAAACAGCATATAAACACTCTGAATAAGCTACATGTCATATTAAACAGCATATAAACACTCTGAATAGTTCCTCATATTAGACAGCATCTAAACACTCTGAATAGGCTACATGTCATATTTAACAGCATATAAACACTCTGAATAGGCTACATGTCATATTAAACAGCATATAAACACTCTGAATAGGCTACATGTCATATTAAACAGCATATAAACACTCTGAATAGGATACATGTCATATTGAACAGCATATAAACACTCTGAATAGGATAAATGTCATATTAAACAGCATATAAACACTCTGAATAGTTCCTCATATTAAACAGCATCTAAACACTCTGAATAGGCTACATGTCATATTTAACAGCATATAAACACTCTGAATAGGCTACATGTCATATTAAACAGCATATAAACCCTCTGAATAGGATACATGTCATAATAAACAGCATCTAAACACTGAATAGGATACATGTCATATTACACAGCATATAAACACTCTGAATAGGCTACATGTCATCTTAAACAGCATATAAACACTGAATAGTTCCTCATATTAAACAGCATATAAACACTCTGAATAGGCTACATGTCATATTAAACAGCATATAAACACTCTGAATAGGATACATGTCATATTAAACAGCATATAAACACTCTGAATAGGATACATGTCATATTAAACATCATATAAACACTCTGAATAGGCTACATGTCATATTAAACAGCATATAAACACTGAATAGTTCCTCATAATAAACAGCATATAAACACTCTGAATAGGCTACATGTCATATTAAACAGCATATAAACACTCTGAATAGTTCCTCAAATTAAACAGCATATAAACACTCTGAATAGGCTACATGTCATATCAAACAGCATATAAACACTCTGAATAGTTCCTCATATTAAACAGCATATAAACACTCTGAATAGGCTACATGTCATATTAAACAGCATATAAACACTCTGAATAGGATACATGTCATATTAAACAGCATATAAACACTCTGAATAGGATACATGTCATATTAAACAGCATATAAACACTCTAAATAGGCTACATGTCATATTAAACAGCATATAAACACTCTGAATAGGATACATGTCATATTAAACAGCATATAAACACTCTGAATAGGATACATGTCATATTAAACAGCAAATAAACATTCTGAATAGGATACATGTCATATTAAACAGCAAATAAACACTCTGAATAGGATACATGTCATATTAAACAGCAAATAAACACTCTGAATAGGATACATGTCATATTAAACAGCATCTAAACACTCTGAATAGGATACATGTCATATTACACAGCATATAAACACTCTGAATAGTTCCTCATATTAAACAGCATATAAACACTCTGAATAGGCTACATGTCATATTAAACAGCATATAAACACTCTGAATAGGATACATGTCATATTAAACAGCATATAAACACTCTGAATAGGCAACATGTCATATTAACCTGTTGGGTCTAGGGGGCAGCATTTGCACGTCTGGATAAAAACAATGTACCCGATTTAATCTGGTTACTAATCCTACCCAGTAACTAGAATATGCATATACTTATTATATATGGATAGAAAACACTCTAAAGTTTCCAAAACTGTTTGAATGGTGTCTGTGAGTATAACAGAACTCATTTGGCAGGCAAAACCCTGAGACATTTTCTGACAGGAAGTGGATACCTGATGTGTTGTATTGACTTTAAACCTATCCCATTGAAAAACACAGGGGTTTAGGAATATTTTGGCACTTCCTATTGCTTCCACTAGATGTCACCAGCCTTTACAAAGTGTTTTGAGTCTTCTGGAGGGAGATCTGACCGAACAAGAGCCATGGAACGGTGATGTCCCATTAGACACCTGGCGCGCTACTTCATGTTGGGTACCCTCGTTCCAATACGTTATAAAAGACTATGCATTCGTCCACCTTGAATATTATTCATGTTCTGGTTAAAAAAGGCCCTAATGATTTATGCTATACAACGTTTGACATGTTTGAACGAACGGAAATATATTTTTTCCCCTCGTTCATGACGAGAAGTCCGGCTGGCTTACATCATGTGCTAACGAGACGGAGATTTTTGGACATAAATGATGAGCTTTTTTGAACAAAACTACATTCGTTATGGACCTGTGATACCTGGAAGTGACATCTGATGAAGAGAATCAAAGGTAATGGATTATTTACATAGTATTTTCGATTTTAGATCTCCCCAACATGACGTCTAGTCTGTATCGCAACGCGTATTTTTCTGGGCACAGTGCTCAGATTATTGCAAAGTGTGATTTCCCAGTAAGGTTATTTTTAAATCTGGCAAGTTGATTGCGTTCAAAAGATGTAAATCTATAATTCTTTAAATGACAATATAATATTTTACCAATGTTTTCTAATTTTAATTATTTAATTTGTGACGCTGACTTGACTGCCGGTTATTGGAGGGAAACGATTTCCTCAAGATACATGTCATAATAAACAGCATCTAAACACTGAATAGGATACATGTCATATTACACAGCATATAAACACTCTGAATAGGCTACATGTCATCTTAAACAGCATATAAACACTGAATAGTTCCTCATATTAAACAGCATATAAACACTCTGAATAGGCTACATGTCATATTAAACAGCATATAAACCCTCTGAATAGGATACATGTCATATTAAACAGCATATAAACACTCTGAATAGGATACATGTCATATTAAACAGCATATAAACCCTCTGAATAGGATACATGTCATATTAAACAGCATATAAACACTGAATAGTTCCTCATAATAAACAGCATATAAACACTCTGAATAGGCTACATGTCATATTAAACAGCATATAAACACTCTGAATAGTTCCTCATATTAGACAGCATCTAAATACTCTGAATAGGCTACATGTCATATCAAACAGCATATAAACACTCTGAATAGGATACATGTCATATTTAACAGCATATAAACACTCTGAATAGGCTACATGTCATATTAAACAGCATATAAACACTCTGAATAGGCTACATGTCATATTAAACAGCATATAAACACTCTGAATAGGCTACATGTCATATTAAACAGCATATAAACACTCTGAATAGGATACATGTCATATTAAACAGCATATAAACACTGAATAGTTCCTCATAATAAACAGCATATAAACACTCTGAATAGGCTACATGTCATATTAAACAGCATATAAACCATCTGAATAGGATACATGTCATAATAAACAGCATCTAAACACTGAATAGGATACGTGTCATATTAAACAGCAAATAAACACTCTTAATAGGCTAAATGTCATATTAAACAGCATATAAACACTCTGAATAGGATACATGTCATATTAAACAGCATATAAACACTCTGAATAGGATACATGTCATATTAAACATCATATAAACACTCTGAATAGACTACATGTCATATTAAACAGCATATAAACACTCTGAATAGGATATATGTCATATTGAACAGCATATAAACACTCTGAATAGGAAAAATGTCATATTAAACAGCATATAAACACTGAATAGTTCCTCATAATAAACAGCATATAAACACTCTGAATAGGCTACATGTCATATTAAACAGCATATAAACACTCTGAATAGTTCCTCATATTAGACAGCATCTAAATACTCTGAATAGGCTACATGTCATATCAAACAGCATATAAACACTCTGAATAGGATACATGTCATATTTAACAGCATATAAACACTCTGAATAGGCTACATGTCATATTAAACAGCATATAAACACTCTGAATAGGCTACATGTCATATTAAACAGCATATAAACACTCTGAATAGGCTACATGTCATATTAAACAGCATATAAACACTCTGAATAGGATACATGTCATATTAAACAGCATATAAACACTGAATAGTTCCTCATAATAAACAGCATATAAACACTCTGAATAGGCTACATGTCATATTAAACAGCATATAAACCATCTGAATAGGATACATGTCATAATAAACAGCATCTAAACACTGAATAGGATACGTGTCATATTAAACAGCAAATAAACACTCTTAATAGGCTAAATGTCATATTAAACAGCATATAAACACTCTGAATAGGATACATGTCATATTAAACAGCATATAAACACTCTGAATAGGATACATGTCATATTAAACATCATATAAACACTCTGAATAGACTACATGTCATATTAAACAGCATATAAACACTCTGAATAGGATATATGTCATATTGAACAGCATATAAACACTCTGAATAGGAAAAATGTCATATTAAACAGCATATAAACACTGAATAGTTCCTCATAATAAACAGCATATAAACACTCTGAATAGGCTACATGTCATATTAAACAGCATATAAACACTCTGAATAGTTCCTCATATTAGACAGCATCTAAATACTCTGAATAGGCTACATGTCATATCAAACAGCATATAAACACTCTGAATAGGATACATGTCATATTTAACAGCATATAAACACTCTGAATAGGCTACATGTCATATTAAACAGCATATAAACACTCTGAATAGGCTACATGTCATATTAAACAGCATATAAACACTCTGAATAGGCTACATGTCATATTAAACAGCATATATACACTCAGAATAGTTCCTCATATTAAACAGCATATAAACACTCTGAATAGTTCCTCATATTAAACAGCATATAAACACTCTGAATAGGCTACATGTCATATTAAACAGCATATAAACACTCTGAATAGGCTACATGTCATATTAAACAGCATATAAACACTCTGAATAGGATACATGTCATATTAAACAGCATATAAACACTGAATAGTTCCTCATAATAAACAGCATATAAACACTCTGAATAGGCTACATGTCATATTAAACAGCATATAAACCATCTGAATAGGATACATGTCATAATAAACAGCATCTAAACACTGAATAGGATACATGTCATATTACACAGCAAATAAACACTCTGAATAGGATACATGTCATATTAAACATCATATAAACACTCTGAATAGACTACATGTCATATTAAACAGCATATAAACACTCTGAATAGGATATATGTCATATTGAACAGCATATAAACACTCGGAATAGGAAAAATGTCATATTAAACAGCATATAAACACTCTGAATAGTTCCTCATATTAAACAGCATCTAAACACTCTGAATAGGCTACATGTCATATTTAACAGCATATAAACACTCTGAATAGGCTACATGTCATATTAAACAGCATATAAACCATCTGAATAGGAAACATGTCATAATAAACAGCATCTAAACACTGAATAGGATACATGTCATATTACACAGCAAATAAACACTCTGAATAGGCTACATGTCATATTAAACAGCATATAAACACTGAATAGTTCCTCATATTAAACAGCATATAAACACTCTGAATAGGCTACATGTCATATTAAACAGCATATAAACACTCTGAATAGGATACATGTCATATTAAACAGCATATAAACACTCTGAATAGGATACATGTCATATTAAACAGCATATAAACACTCTGAATAGGCTACATGTCATATTAAACAGCATATAAACACTCTGAATAGGCTACATGTCATATTAAACAGCATATAAACCATCTGAATAGGATACATGTCATAATAAACAGCATCTAAACACTGAATAGGATACATGTCATATTACACAGCAAATAAACACTCTGAATAGGCTAAATGTCATATTAAACAGCATATAAACACTCTGAATAGGATACATGTCATATTTAACAGCATATAAACACTCTGAATAGGCTACATGTCATATTAAACAGCATATAAACACTCTGAATAGGCTACATGTCATATTAAACAGCATATAAACACTCTGAATAGGCTACATGTCATATTAAACAGCATATAAACCATCTGAATAGGAAACATGTCATAATAAACAGCATCTAAACACTGAATAGGATACATGTCATATTACACAGCAAATAAACACTCTGAATAGGCTACATGTCATATTAAACAGCATATAAACACTGAATAGTTCCTCATATTAAACAGCATATAAACACTCTGAATAGGCTACATGTCATATTAAACAGCATATAAACACTCTGAATAGGATACATGTCATATTAAACAGCATATAAACACTCTGAATAGGATACATGTCATATTAAACAGCATATAAACACTCTGAATAGGCTACATGTCATATTAAACAGCATATAAACACTCTGAATAGGCTACATGTCATATTAAACAGCATATAAACCATCTGAATAGGATACATGTCATAATAAACAGCATCTAAACACTGAATAGGATACATGTCATATTACACAGCAAATAAACACCCTGAATAGGCTAAATGTAATATTAAACAGCATATAAACACTCTGAATAGGATACATGTCATATTAAACACCTTATAAACACTCTGAATAGGATACATGTCATATTAAACATCATATAAACACTCTGAATAGACTACATGTCATATTAAACAGCATATAAACACTCTGAATAGGATATATGTCATATTGAACAGCATATAAACACTCTGAATAGGAAAAATTTCATATTAAACAGCATATAAACACTCTGAATAGTTCCTCATATTAAACAGCATCTAAACACTCTGAATAGGCTACATGTCATATTTAACAGCATATAAACACTCTGAATAGGCTACATGTCATATTAAACAGCATATAAACCATCTGAATAGGAAACATGTCATAATAAACAGCATCTAAACACTGAATAGGATACATGTCATATTACACAGCAAATAAACACTCTGAATAGGCTACATGTCATATTAAACAGCATATAAACACTGAATAGTTCCTCATATTAAACAGCATATAAACACTCTGAATAGGCTACATGTCATATTAAACAGCATATAAACACTCTGAATAGGATACATGTCATATTAAACAGCATATAAACACTCTGAATAGGCTACATGTCATATTAAACAGCATATAAACACTCTGAATAGGCTACATGTCATATTAAACAGCATATAAACCATCTGAATAGGATACATGTCATAATAAACAGCATCTAAACACTGAATAGGATACATGTCATATTACACAGCAAATAAACACTCTGAATAGGCTAAATGTCATATTAAACAGCATATAAACACTCTGAATAGGATACATGTCATATTAAACAGCATATAAACACTCTGAATAGGATACATGTCATATTAAACATCATATAAACACTCTGAATAGACTACATGTCATATTAAACAGCATATAAACACTCTGAATAGGATACATGTCATATTGAACAGCATATAAACACTCTGAATACGAAAAATGTCATATTAAACAGCATATAAACACTCTGAATAGTTCCTCATAATAAACAGCATATAAACACTCTGAATAGGCTACATGTCATATTAAACAGCATATAAACCATCTGAATAGGATACATGTCATAATAAACAGCATCTAAACACTGAATAGGATACATGTCATATTACACAGCAAATAAACACTCTGAATAGGCTACATGTCATATTAAACAGCATATAAACACTGAATAGTTCCTCATAATAAACAGCATATAAACACTCTGAATAGGCTACATGTCATATTAAACAGCATATAAACACTCTGAATAGTTCCTCTTATTAAACAGCATATAAACACTTTGAATAGGCTACATATCATATTAAACAGCAGCGAGTAGTCGTGCTGCACTCCGCTCCGCAGGTAATATTACATCTCATTACATTACAACGGTTTGATTTGTTTGATCTGAGCAATTCTTTAGCTAGCTACTTAGCTGTCTTTGTATCAAAGATAATTGTGTAGTTTAGAGTAATTATCGAGGTTAGCTAGACAGGTTATTTAGTGTTAGCTAGCTACATAGTTGCCTTTGTATCATGATAAGGTGTAGCACTGAAACTATCGAGGTTACCTAGCCAGCTACACTTTCAAACAAAGTCAACAACGCAGCCACTGCTAGCTAGCCTACTTCACCAGCCAGCAGTACTGTATAATTTTAATCATTTTAGTCAATAAGATTTTTGCAACGTAAGCTTAACTTTCTGAACATTCGAGACGTGTAGTCCACTTGTCATTCCAATCTCCTTTGCATTAGCGTAGCCTCTTCTGTAGCCTGTCAACTATGTGTCTGTCTATCCCTGTTCTCTCCTCTCTGCACAGGCCATACAAACGCTTCACACCGTGTGGCCGCTGCCACTCTAACCTGGTGGTCCCAGCGCGCACGACCCACGTGGAGTTCCAGACCATTTCCGGAGACCTTCTCCCTTACCTCACCTCGCTCATCAACTCATCCTTGACCACTGGCTACGTCCCTTCTGTCTTTAAGAGAGCGAGAGTTGCACCCCTTCTGAAAAAAACTACACTCGATCCCTCCGATGTCAACAACTACAGACCAGTATCCCTTCTTTCTTTTCTCTCCAAAACTCTTGAACTGCCGTCCTTGGCCAGCTCTCCTGCTATCTCTCTCAGAATGACCTTCTTGATCCAAATCAGTCAGGTTTCAAGACTGGTCATTCAACTGAGACTGCTCTTCTTTGTGTCACGGAGGCGCTCCGCACTGCTAAAGCTAACTCTCTCTCCTCTGCTCTCATCCTTCTAGACCTATCGGCTGCCTTTGATACTGTGAACCATCAGATCCTCCTCTCCACCCTCTCCGAGTTGGGCAACTCCGGCGCGGCCCACGCTTGGATTGCGTCCTACCTGACAGGTCGCTCCTACCAGGTGGCGTGGCGAGAATCTGTCTCCACACCACGTGCTCTCACCACTGGTGTCCCCCAGGGCTCTGTTCTAGGCCCTCTCCTATTCTCGCTATACACCAAGTCACTTGGCTCTGTCATATCCTCACATGGTCTCTCCTATCATTGCTATGCAGACGACACACAATTAATCTTCTCCTTTCCCCCTTCTGATAACCAGGTGGCGAATCGCATCTCTGCATGTCTGGCAGACATATCAGTGTGGATGACGGATCACCACCTCAAGCTGAACCTCGGCAAGACGGAGCTGCTCTTCCTCCCGGGGAAGGACTGCCCGTTCCATGATCTCGCCATCACGGTTGACAACTCCCTTGTGTCCTCCTCCCAGAGTGCTAGGAACCTTGGCGTGACCCTGGACAACACCCTGTTGTTCTCAACTAACATCAAGGCGGTGACCCGATCCTGTAGGTTCATGCTCTACAACATTCGCAGAGTACGACCCTGCCTCACACAGGAAGCGGCGCAACTCCTAATCCAGACACTTGTCATCTCCCGTCTGGATTACTGCAACTCGCTGTTGGCTGGGCTCCCTGCCTGTGCCATTAAACCCCTACAACTCATCCAGAACGCCGCAGCCCATCTGGTTTTCAACCTTCCCAAGTTCTCTCACTTCACCCCGCTCCTCCGCTCTCTCCACTGGCTTCCAGTTGAAGCTCGCATCCGCTACAAGACCATGGTGCTTGCCTACGGAGCTGTGAGGGGAACGGCACCTCCGTACCTTCAGGCTCTGATCAGGCCCTACACCCAAACAAGGGCACTGCGTTCATCCACCTCTGGCCTGCTCGCCTCCCTACCTCTGAGGAAGTACAGTTCCCGCTCAGCCCAGTCAAAACTGTTCGCTGCTCTGGCACCCCAATGGTGGAACAAGCTCCCTCAAGACGCCAGGACAGCGGAGTCAATCACCACCTTCCGGAGACACCTGAAACCCCACCTCTTTAAGGAATACCTAGGATAGGATAAAGTAATCCTTCTAACCCCCCTCCCCCCCTTAAAAGATTTAGATGCACTATTGTAAAGTGGTTGTTCCACTGGATATCATAAGGTGATTGCAACAATTTGTTAAGAGCGTCTGTTAAATGACTTAAATGTAATGTAAATGTATATAAACACTCTGAAAAGGCTACATGTCATATCAAACAGCATATAAACACTCTGAATAGGCTACATGTCATATTAAACAGCATATAAACACTGAATAAGCTACATGTCATATTAAACAGAATATAAACACTCTGAATAGGCTACGTGTCAAATTAAACAGCATATAAACACTCTGAATAGGCTACATGTCATATTAAACAGCATATAAACACTCTGAATAGGATACATGTCATATTAAACAGCATATAAACACTCTGAATAGGATACATGTCATATTGAACAGCATATAAACACTCTGAATAGGCTACGTGTCAAATTAAACAGCATATAAACACTCTGAATAGGCTACATGTCATATTAAACAGCATATAAACACTCTGAATAGGCTACATGTCATATTAAACAGCATATAAACACTCTGAATAGTTCCTCATATTAAACAGCATATAAACACTCTGAATAGGCTACATGTCCTATTATTAAAGAGCATATAAACCACTCTGAATAGGATACATGTCATATTGAACAGCATATAAACACTCTGAATAGGCTACATGTCATATTAAACAGCATATAAACACTCTGAATAGGCTACATGTCATATTAAACAGCATATAAACACTCTGAATAGGATACATGTCATATTGAACAGCATATAAACACTCTGAATAGGATACATGTCATATTAAACAGCATATAAACACTCTGAATAGTTCCTCATATTAGACAGCATCTAAACACTCTGAATAGGCTACATGTCATATTAAACAGCATATAAACACTCTGAATAGGATACATGTCATATTTAACAGCATATAAACACTCTGAATAGGGTACATGTCATATTAAACAGCATATAAACACTCTGAATAAGCTACATGTCATATTAAACAGCATATAAACACTCTGAATAGGCTACATGTCACATTAAACAGCACATAAACACTCTGAATAGTTCCTCATATTAAACAGCATATAAACACTCTGAATAGGCTACATGTCCTATTAAAGAGCATATAAACCACTCTGAATAGGATACATGTCATATTGAACAGCATATAAACACTCTGAATAGGCTACATGTCATATTAAACAGCATATAAACACTCTGAATAGGCTACATGTCATATTAAACAGCATATAAACACTCTGAATAGTTCCTCATATTAGACAGCATCTAAACACTCTGAATAGGCTACATGTCATATCAAACAGCATATAAACACTCTGAATAGGATACATGTCATATTTAACAGCATATAAACACTCTGAATAGGCTACATGTCATATTAAACAGCATATAAACACTCTGAATAGGCTACATGTCATATTAAACAGCATATAAACACTCTGAATAGGCTACATGTCATATTAAACAGCATATATACACTCAGAATAGTTCCTCATATTAAACAGCATATAAACACTCTGAATAGTTCCTCATATTAAACAGCATATAAACACTCTGAATAGGCTACATGTCATATTAAACAGCATATAAACACTCTGAATAGGCTACATGTCATATTAAACAGCATATAAACACTCTGAATAGGATACATGTCATATTAAACAGCATATAAACACTCTGAATAGGATACATGTCATAATAAACAGCATATAAACACTCTGAATAGGCTAAATGTCGTATTAAACAGCATAAAAACACTCTGAATAGCATACATGTCATATTAAACAGCATATAAACACTCTGAATAGTTCCTCATATTAAACAGCATATAAACAGTCTGAATAGGCTACATGTCATATTAAACAGCATATAAACACTCTGAATAGGATACATGTCATATTAAACAGCATATAAACACTCTGAATAGGCTACATGTCATATTGAACAGCATATAAACACTCTGAATAGGATATATGTCATATTAAACAGCATATAAACACTCTGAATAGTTCCTCATATTAAACAGCATATAAACACTCTGAATAGGCTACATGTCATATTAAACAGCATATAAACACTCTGAATAGGCTACATGTCATATTAAACAGCATATAAACACTCTGAATAGGCTACATGTCATATTAAACAGCATATAAACACTCTGAATAGGATACATGTCATATTAAACAGCATATAAACACTCTGAATAGGATACATGTCATATTAAACAGCATATAAACACTCTGAATAGGCTAAATGTCGTATTAAACAGCATATAAACACTCTGAATAGCATACATGTCATATTAAACAGCATATAAACACTCTGAATAGTTCCTCATATTAAACAGCATATAAACAGTCTGAATAGGCTACATGTCATATTAAACAGCATATAAACACTCTGAATAGGCTACATGTCATATTAAACATCATATAAACACTCTGAATAGGATACATGTCATATTTAACAGCATATAAACACTCTGAATAGGCTACATGTCATATTAAACAGCATATAAACACTCTGAATAGGCTACATGTCATATTAAACAGCATATAAACACTCTGAATAGGATACATGTCATAATAAACAGCATATAAACACTCTGAATAGGCTAAATGTCGTATTAAACAGCATAAAAACACTCTGAATAGCATACATGTCATATTAAACAGCATATAAACACTCTGAATAGTTCCTCATATTAAACAGCATATAAACAGTCTGAATAGGCTACATGTCATATTAAACAGCATATAAACACTCTGAATAGGATACATGTCATATTAAACAGCATATAAACACTCTGAATAGGCTACATGTCATATTGAACAGCATATAAACACTCTGAATAGGATATATGTCATATTAAACAGCATATAAACACTCTGAATAGTTCCTCATATTAAACAGCATATAAACACTCTGAATAGGCTACATGTCATATTAAACAGCATATAAACACTCTGAATAGGATACATGTCATATTTAACAGCATATAAACACTCTGAATAGGCTACATGTCATATTAAACAGCATATAAACACTCTGAATAGGATACATGTCATATTAAACAGCATATAAACACTCTGAATAGGATACATGTCATATTAAACAGCATATAAACACTCTGAATAGGCTAAATGTCGTATTAAACAGCATATAAACACTCTGAATAGCATACATGTCATATTAAACAGCATATAAACACTCTGAATAGTTCCTCATATTAAACAGCATATAAACAGTCTGAATAGGCTACATGTCATATTAAACAGCATATAAACACTCTGAATAGGCTACATGTCATATTAAACATCATATAAACACTCTGAATAGGATACATGTCATATTTAACAGCATATAAACACTCTGAATAGGCTACATGTCATATTAAACAGCATATAAACACTCTGAATAGGGTACATGTCATATTAAACAGCATATAAACACTCTGAATAGGCTACATGTCATATTAAACAGCATATATACACTCTGAATAGTTCCTCATATTAAACAGCATATAAACACTCTGAATAGGCTACATGTCATATTAAACAGCATTTAAACACTCTGAATAAGCTACATGTCATATTAAACAGCATATAAACACTCTGAATAGGCTACATGTCATATTAAACAGCATATAAACACTCTGAATAGGCTAAATGTCGTATTAAACAGCATATAAACACTCTGAATAGGATACATGTCATATTAAACAGCATATAAACACTCTGAATAGTTCCTCATATTAGACAGCATATAAACACTCTGAATAGGCTACATGTCATATTAAACAGCATGTAAACACTCTGAATAGTTCCTCATATTAAACAGCATATAAACACTCTGAATAGGCTACATGTCCTACTATTAAAGAGCATATAAACCACTCTGAATAGGATACATGTCATATTGAACAGCATATAAACACTCTGAATAGGCTACATGTCATATTAAACAGCATATAAACACTCTGAATAGGCTACATGTCATATTAAACAGCATATAAACACTCTGAATAGGCTACATGTCATATTAAACAGCATATAAACACTCTGAATAGGCTACATGTCATATTAAACAGCATATAAACACTCTGAATAGTTCCTCATATTAAACAGCATATAAACACTCTGAATAGGCTACATGTCCTATTATTAAAGAGCATATAAACCACTCTGAATAGGATACATGTCATATTGAACAGCATATAAACACTCTGAATAGGCTACATGTCATATTAAACAGCATATAAACACTCTGAATAGGCTACATGTCATATTAAACAGCATATAAACACTCTGAATAGGATACATGTCATATTGAACAGCATATAAACACTCTGAATAGGATACATGTCATATTAAACAGCATATAAACACTCTGAATAGTTCCTCATATTAGACAGCATCTAAACACTCTGAATAGGCTACATGTCATATTAAACAGCATATAAACACTCTGAATAGGATACATGTCATATTTAACAGCATATAAACACTCTGAATAGGGTACATGTCATATTAAACAGCATATAAACACTCTGAATAAGCTACATGTCATATTAAACAGCATATAAACACTCTGAATAGGCTACATGTCACATTAAACAGCACATAAACACTCTGAATAGTTCCTCATATTAAACAGCATATAAACACTCTGAATAGGCTACATGTCCTATTAAAGAGCATATAAACCACTCTGAATAGGATACATGTCATATTGAACAGCATATAAACACTCTGAATAGGCTACATGTCATATTAAACAGCATATAAACACTCTGAATAGGCTACATGTCATATTAAACAGCATATAAACACTCTGAATAGTTCCTCATATTAGACAGCATCTAAACACTCTGAATAGGCTACATGTCATATCAAACAGCATATAAACACACTGAATAGGATACATGTCATATTTAACAGCATATAAACACTCTGAATAGGCTACATGTCATATTAAACAGCATATAAACACTCTGAATAGGCTACATGTCATATTAAACAGCATATAAACACTCTGAATAGGCTACATGTCATATTAAACAGCATATATACACTCAGAATAGTTCCTCATATTAAACAGCATATAAACACTCTGAATAGTTCCTCATATTAAACAGCATATAAACACTCTGAATAGGCTACATGTCATATTAAACAGCATATAAACACTCTGAATAGGCTACATGTCATATTAAACAGCATATAAACACTCTGAATAGGATACATGTCATATTAAACAGCATATAAACACTCTGAATAGGATACATGTCATAATAAACAGCATATAAACACTCTGAATAGGCTAAATGTCGTATTAAACAGCATAAAAACACTCTGAATAGCATACATGTCATATTAAACAGCATATAAACACTCTGAATAGTTCCTCATATTAAACAGCATATAAACAGTCTGAATAGGCTACATGTCATATTAAACAGCATATAAACACTCTGAATAGGATACATGTCATATTAAACAGCATATAAACACTCTGAATAGGCTACATGTCATATTGAACAGCATATAAACACTCTGAATAGGATATATGTCATATTAAACAGCATATAAACACTCTGAATAGTTCCTCATATTAAACAGCATATAAACACTCTGAATAGGCTACATGTCATATTAAACAGCATATAAACACTCTGAATAGGATACATGTCATATTTAACAGCATATAAACACTCTGAATAGGCTACATGTCATATTAAACAGCATATAAACACTCTGAATAGGATACATGTCATATTAAACAGCATATAAACACTCTGAATAGGATACATGTCATATTAAACAGCATATAAACACTCTGAATAGGCTAAATGTCGTATTAAACAGCATATAAACACTCTGAATAGCATACATGTCATATTAAACAGCATATAAACACTCTGAATAGTTCCTCATATTAAACAGCATATAAACAGTCTGAATAGGCTACATGTCATATTAAACAGCATATAAACACTCTGAATAGGCTACATGTCATATTAAACATCATATAAACACTCTGAATAGGATACATGTCATATTTAACAGCATATAAACACTCTGAATAGGCTACATGTCATATTAAACAGCATATAAACACTCTGAATAGGCTACATGTCATATTAAACAGCATATAAACACTCTGAATAGGCTACATGTCATATTAAACAGCATATATACACTCTGAATAGTTCCTCATATTAAACAGCATATAAACACTCTGAATAGGCTACATGTCATATTAAACAGCATTTAAACACTCTGAATAAGCTACATGTCATATTAAACAGCATATAAACACTCTGAATAGGCTACATGTCATATTAAACAGCATATAAACACTCTGAATAGGATACATGTCATATTAAACAGCATATAAACACTCTGAATAGGCTAAATGTCTTATTAAACAGCATATAAACACTCTGAATAGGATACATGTCATATTAAACAGCATATAAACACTCTGAATAGTTCCTCATATTAGACAGCATATAAACACTCTGAATAGGCTACATGTCATATTAAACAGCATGTAAACACTCTGAATAGTTCCTCATATTAAACAGCATATAAACACTCTGAATAGGCTACATGTCCTATTATTAAAGAGCATATAAACCACTCTGAATAGGATACATGTCATATTGAACAGCATATAAACACTCTGAATAGGCTACATGTCATATTAAACAGCATATAAACACTCTGAATAGGCTACATGTCATATTAAACAGCATATAAACACTCTGAATAGGATACATGTCATATTAAACAGCATATAAACACTCTGAATAGGATACATGTCATATTTAACAGCATATAAACACTCTGAATAGGGTACATGTCATATTAAACAGCATATAAACACTCTGAATAAGCTACATGTCATATTAAACAGCATATAAACACTCTGAATAGGCTACATGTCACATTAAACAGCACATAAACACTCTGAATAGTTCCTCATATTAAACAGCATATAAACACTCTGAATAGGCTACATGTCCTATTAAAGAGCATATAAACCACTCTGAATAGGATACATGTCATATTGAACAGCATATAAACACTCTGAATAGGCTACATGTCATATTAAACAGCATATAAACACTCTGAATAGGCTACATGTCATATTAAACAGCATATAAACACTCTGAATAGTTCCTCATATTAGACAGCATCTAAACACTCTGAATAGGCTACATGTCATATCAAACAGCATATAAACACACTGAATAGGATACATGTCATATTTAACAGCATATAAACACTCTGAATAGGCTACATGTCATATTAAACAGCATATAAACACTCTGAATAGGCTACATGTCATATTAAACAGCATATAAACACTCTGAATAGGCTACATGTCATATTAAACAGCATATATACACTCAGAATAGTTCCTCATATTAAACAGCATATAAACACTCTGAATAGTTCCTCATATTAAACAGCATATAAACACTCTGAATAGGCTACATGTCATATTAAACAGCATATAAACACTCTGAATAGGCTACATGTCATATTAAACAGCATATAAACACTCTGAATAGGATACATGTCATATTAAACAGCATATAAACACTCTGAATAGGATACATGTCATAATAAACAGCATATAAACACTCTGAATAGGCTAAATGTCGTATTAAACAGCATAAAAACACTCTGAATAGCATACATGTCATATTAAACAGCATATAAACACTCTGAATAGTTCCTCATATTAAACAGCATATAAACAGTCTGAATAGGCTACATGTCATATTAAACAGCATATAAACACTCTGAATAGGATACATGTCATATTAAACAGCATATAAACACTCTGAATAGGCTACATGTCATATTGAACAGCATATAAACACTCTGAATAGGATATATGTCATATTAAACAGCATATAAACACTCTGAATAGTTCCTCATATTAAACAGCATATAAACACTCTGAATAGGCTACATGTCATATTAAACAGCATATAAACACTCTGAATAGGATACATGTCATATTTAACAGCATATAAACACTCTGAATAGGCTACATGTCATATTAAACAGCATATAAACACTCTGAATAGGATACATGTCATATTAAACAGCATATAAACACTCTGAATAGGATACATGTCATATTAAACAGCATATAAACACTCTGAATAGGCTAAATGTCGTATTAAACAGCATATAAACACTCTGAATAGCATACATGTCATATTAAACAGCATATAAACACTCTGAATAGTTCCTCATATTAAACAGCATATAAACAGTCTGAATAGGCTACATGTCATATTAAACAGCATATAAACACTCTGAATAGGCTACATGTCATATTAAACATCATATAAACACTCTGAATAGGATACATGTCATATTTAACAGCATATAAACACTCTGAATAGGCTACATGTCATATTAAACAGCATATAAACACTCTGAATAGGCTACATGTCATATTAAACAGCATATAAACACTCTGAATAGGCTACATGTCATATTAAACAGCATATATACACTCTGAATAGTTCCTCATATTAAACAGCATATAAACACTCTGAATAGGCTACATGTCATATTAAACAGCATTTAAACACTCTGAATAAGCTACATGTCATATTAAACAGCATATAAACACTCTGAATAGGCTACATGTCATATTAAACAGCATATAAACACTCTGAATAGGATACATGTCATATTAAACAGCATATAAACACTCTGAATAGGCTAAATGTCGTATTAAACAGCATATAAACACTCTGAATAGGATACATGTCATATTAAACAGCATATAAACACTCTGAATAGTTCCTCATATTAGACAGCATATAAACACTCTGAATAGGCTACATGTCATATTAAACAGCATGTAAACACTCTGAATAGTTCCTCATATTAAACAGCATATAAACACTCTGAATAGGCTACATGTCCTATTATTAAAGAGCATATAAACCACTCTGAATAGGATACATGTCATATTGAACAGCATATAAACACTCTGAATAGGCTACATGTCATATTAAACAGCATATAAACACTCTGAATAGGCTACATGTCATATTAAACAGCATATAAACACTCTGAATAGGATACATGTCATATTGAACAGCATATAAACACTCTGAATAGGATACATGTCATATTAAACAGCATATAAACACTCTGAATAGTTCCTCATATTAGACAGCATCTAAACACTCTGAATAGGCTACATGTCATATTAAACAGCATATAAACACTCTGAATAGGATAAATGTCATATTTAACAGCATATAAACACTCTGAATAGGGTACATGTCATATTAAACAGCATATAAACACTCTGAATAAGCTACATGTCATATTAAACAGCATATAAACAC
Organism: Salmo salar; assembly: GCF_965601325.2. NCBI lineage: Eukaryota > Metazoa > Chordata > Actinopteri > Salmoniformes > Salmonidae > Salmo > Salmo salar. The sequence continues at coordinate 42,409,572 of NC_138299.1, forward strand.
TCTGAATAGGCTACATGTCACATTAAACAGCACATAAACACTCTGAATAGTTCCTCATATTAAACAGCATATAAACACTCTGAATAGGCTACATGTCCTATTAAAGAGCATATAAACCACTCTGAATAGGATACATGTCATATTGAACAGCATATAAACACTCTGAATAGGCTACATGTCATATTAAACAGCATATAAACACTCTGAATAGGCTACATGTCATATTAAACAGCATATAAACACTCTGAATAGTTCCTCATATTAGACAGCATCTAAACACTCTGAATACGCTACATGTCATATTAAACATCATATAAACACTCTGAATAGGATACATGTCATATTTAACAGCATATACACACTCTGAATAGGCTACATGTCATATTAAACAGCATATAAACACTCTGAATAGGCTAAATGTCGTATTAAACAGCATATTAACACTCTGAATAGGCTACATGTCATATTAAACAGCATATAAACACTCTGAATAGGCTACATGTCATATTAAACAGCATATATACACTCAGAAAAGTTCCTCATATTAAACAGCATATAAACACTCTGAATAGTTCCTCATATTAAACAGCATATAAACACTCTGAATAGGCTACATGTCATATTAAACAGCATATAAACACTCTGAATAGGCTACATGTCATATTAAACAGCATATAAACACTCTGAATAGGCTACATGTCATATTAAACAGCATATAAACACTCTGAATAGGATACATGTCATATTAAACAGCATATAAACACTCTGACCATATTAAACAGCATATAAACACTCTGAATAGGCTAAATGTCGTATTAAACAGCATAAAAACACTCTGAATAGCATACATGTCATATTAAACAGCATATAAACACTCTGAATAGTTCCTCATATTAAACAGCATATAAACAGTCTGAATAGGCTACATGTCATATTAAACAGCATATAAACACTCTGAATAGGATACATGTCATATTAAACAGCATATAAACACTCTGAATAGGCTACATGTCATATTGAACAGCATATAAACACTCTGAATAGGATATATGTCATATTAAACAGCATATAAACACTCTGAATAGTTCCTCATATTAAACAGCATATAAACACTCTGAATAGGCTACATGTCATATTAAACAGCATATAAACACTCTGAATAGGCTACATGTCATATTAAACAGCATATATACACTCAGAAAAGTTCCTCATATTAAACAGCATATAAACACTCTGAATAGTTCCTCATATTAAACAGCATATAAACACTCTGAATAGGCTACATGTCATATTAAACAGCATATAAACACTCTGAATAGGCTACATGTCATATTAAACAGCATATAAACACTCTGAATAGGATACATGTCATATTAAACAGCATATAAACACTCTGAATAGGATACATGTCATATTAAACAGCATATAAACACTCTGAATAGGCTAAATGTCATATTAAACAGCATAAAAACACTCTGAATAGCATACATGTCATATTAAACAGCATATAAACACTCTGAATAGTTCCTCATATTAAACAGCATATAAACAGTCTGAATAGGCTACATGTCATATTAAACAGCATATAAACACTCTGAATAGGATACATGTCATATTAAACAGCATATAAACACTCTGAATAGGCTACATGTCATATTGAACAGCATATAAACACTCTGAATAGGATATATGTCATATTAAACAGCATATAAACACTCTGAATAGTTCCTCATATTAAACAGCATATAAACACTCTGAATAGGCTACATGTCATATTAAACAGCATATAAACACTCTGAATAGGATACATGTCATATTTAACAGCATATAAACACTCTGAATAGGCTACATGTCATATTAAACAGCATATAAACACTCTGAATAGGATATATGTCATATTAAACAGCATATAAACACTCTGAATAGGATACATGTCATATTAAACAGCATATAAACACTCTGAATAGGCTAAATGTCGTATTAAACAGCATATAAACACTCTGAATAGTTCCTCATATTAGACAGCATCTAAACACTCTGAATAGGCTACATGTCATATTAAACAGCATGTAAACACTCTGAATAGTTCCTCATATTAAACAGCATATAAACACTCTGAATAGGCTACATGTCCTATTATTAAAGAGCATATAAACCACTCTGAATAGGATACATGTCATATTGAACAGCATATAAACACTCTGAATAGGCTACATGTCATATTAAACAGCATATAAACACTCTGAATAGGCTACATGTCATATTAAACAGCATATAAACACTCTGAATAGGATACATGTCATATTGAACAGCATATAAACACTCTGAATAGGATACATGTCATATTAAACAGCATATAAACACTCTGAATAGTTCCTCATATTAGACAGCATCTAAACACTCTGAATAGGCTACATGTCATATTAAACAGCATATAAACACTCTGAATAGGATAAATGTCATATTTAACAGCATATAAACACTCTGAATAGGGTACATGTCATATTAAACAGCATATAAACACTCTGAATAAGCTACATGTCATATTAAACAGCATATAAACACTCTGAATAGGCTACATGTCACATTAAACAGCACATAAACACTCTGAATAGTTCCTCATATTAAACAGCATATAAACACTCTGAATAGGCTACATGTCCTATTAAAGAGCATATAAACCACTCTGAATAGGATACATGTCATATTGAACAGCATATAAACACTCTGAATAGGCTACATGTCATATTAAACAGCATATAAACACTCTGAATAGGCTACATGTCATATTAAACAGCATATAAACACTCTGAATAGTTCCTCATATTAGACAGCATCTAAACACTCTGAATACGCTACATGTCATATTAAACATCATATAAACACTCTGAATAGGATACATGTCATATTTAACAGCATATACACACTCTGAATAGGCTACATGTCATATTAAACAGCATATAAACACTCTGAATAGGCTAAATGTCGTATTAAACAGCATATTAACACTCTGAATAGGATACACGTCATATTAAACAGCATATAAACACTCTGAATAGTTCCTCATATTAGACAGCATCTAAACACTCTGAATAGGCTACATGTCATATCAAACAGCATATAAACACTCTGAATAGGATACATGTCATATTTAACAGCATATAAACACTCTGAATAGGCTACATGTCATATTAAACAGCATATAAACACTCTGAATAGGCTACATGTCATATTAAACAGCATATAAACACTCTGAATAGGCTACATGTTATATTAAACAGCATATATACACTCAGAAAAGTTCCTCATATTAAACAGCATATAAACACTCTGAATAGTTCCTCATATTAAACAGCATATAAACACTCTGAATAGGCTACATGTCATATTAAACAGCATATAAACACTCTGAATAGGCTACATGTCATATTAAACAGCATATAAACACTCTGAATAGGCTACATGTCATATTAAACAGCATATAAACACTCTGAATAGGATACATGTCATATTAAACAGCATATAAACACTCTGAATAGGATACATGTCATATTAAACAGCATATAAACACTCTGAATAGGCTAAATGTCGTATTAAACAGCATAAAACACTCTGAATAGCATACATGTCATATTAAACAGCATATAAACACTCTGAATAGTTCCTCATATTAAACAGCATATAAACAGTCTGAATAGGCTACATGTCATATTAAACAGCATATAAACACTCTGAATAGGATACATGTCATATTAAACAGCATATAAACACTCTGAATAGGCTACATGTCATATTGAACAGCATATAAACACTCTGAATAGGATATATGTCATATTAAACAGCATATAAACACTCTGAATAGTTCCGTCATATTAAACAGCATATAAACACTCTGAATAGGCTACATGTCATATTAAACAGCATATAAACACTCTGAATAGGCTACATGTCATATTAAACAGCATATAAACACTCTGAATAGGCTACATGTCATATTAAACAGCATATAAACACTCTGAATAGGCTTCATGTCATATTAAACAGCATATAAACACTCTGAATAGGCTACATGTCATATTAAACAGCATATAAACACTCTGAATAGGCTACATGTCATATTAAACAGCATATAAACACTCTGAATAGGTTACCTGTCATATTAAACAGCATATAAACACTCTGAATAGGCTACATGTCATATTAAACAGCATATAAACACTCTGAATAGGATACATGTCATATTAAACAGCATATAAACACTCTGAATAGGCTACATGTCATATTAAACAGCATATAAACACTCTGAATAGGCTACATGTCATATTAAACAGCATATAAACACTCTGAATAGGCTACATGTCATATTAAACAGCATATAAACACTCTGAATAGGCTACATGTCATATTAAACAGCATATAAACACTCTGAATAGGATACATGTCATATTAAACAGCATATAAACACTCTGAATAGTTCCTCATATTAAACAGCATATAAACACTCTGAATAGGCTACATGTCATATTAAACAGCATATAAACACTCTGAATAGGATACATGTCATATTAAACAGCATATAAACACTCTGAATAGGCTACATGTCATATTAAACAGCATATAAACACTCTGAATAGGCTACATGTCATATTAAACAGCATATAAACACTCTGAATAGGATACATGTCATATTAAACAGCATATAAACACTCTGAATAGGCTACATGTCATATTAAACAGCATATAAACACTCTGAATAGGCTACATGTCATATTAAACAGCATATAAACACTCTGAATAGTTCCTCATATTAAACAGCATATAAACACTCTGAATAGGCTACATGTCATATTAAACAGCATATAAACACTCTGAATAGGATACATGTCATATTAAACAGCATATAAACACTCTGAATAGGCTACATGTCATATTAAACAGCATATAAACACTCTGAATAGGCTACATGTCATATTAAACAGCATATAAACACTCTGAATAGGCTACATGTCATATTAAACAGCATATAAACACTCTGAATAGGATACATGTCATATTAAACAGCATATAAACACTCTGAATAGGCTACATGTCATATTAAACAGCATATAAACACTCTGAATAGGCTACATGTCATATTAAACAGCATATAAACACTCTGAATAGGCTACATGTCATATTAAACAGCATATAAACACTCTGAATAGGCTACATGTCATATTAAACAGCATATAAACACTCTGAATAGGATACATGTCATATTAAACAGCATATAAACACTCTGAATAGGCTACATGTCATATTAAACAGCATATAAACACTCTGAATAGGCTACATGTCATATTAAACAGCATATAAACACTCTGAATAGTTCCTCATATTAAACAGCATATAAACACTCTGAATAGGCTACATGTCATATTAAACAGCATATAAACACTCTGAATAGGATACATGTCATATTAAACAGCATATAAACACTCTGAATAGGCTACATGTCATATTAAACAGCATATAAACACTCTGAATAGGATACATGTCATATTAAACAGCATATAAACACTCTGAATAGGCTACATGTCATATTAAACAGCATATAAACACTCTGAATAGGATACATGTCATATTAAACAGCATATAAACACTCTGAATAGGCTACATGTCATATTAAACAGCATATAAACACTCTGAATAGGATACATGTCATATTAAACAGCATATAAACACTCTGAATAGTTCCTCATATTAAACAGCATATAAACACTCTGAATAGGCTACATGTCATATTAAACAGCATATAAACACTCTGAATAGGATACATGTCATATTAAACAGCATATAAACACTCTGAATAGGCTACATGTCATATTAAACAGCATATAAACACTCTGAATAGGATACATGTCATATTAAACAGCATATAAACACTCTGAATAGGCTACATGTCATATTAAACAGCATATAAACACTCTGAATAGGCTACATGTCATATTAAACAGCATATAAACACTCTGAATAGGATACATGTCATATTAAACAGCATATAAACACTCTGAATAGGCTACATGTCATATTAAACAGCATATAAACACTCTGAATAGGCTACATGTCATATTAAACAGCATATAAACACTCTGAATAGGATACATGTCATATTAAACAGCATATAAACACTCTGAATAGGCTACATGTCATATTAAACAGCATATAAACACTCTGAATAGGATACATGTCATATTAAACAGCATATAAACACTCTGAATAGGCTACATGTCATATTAAACAGCATATAAACACTCTGAATAGGCTACATGTCATATTAAACAGCATATAAACACTCTGAATAGGCTACATGTCATATTAAACAGCATATAAACACTCTGAATAGGCTACATGTCATATTAAACAGCATATAAACACTCTGAATAGGCTACATGTCATATTAAACAGCATATAAACACTCTGAATAGGATACATGTCATATTAAACAGCATATAAACACTCTGAATAGGCTACATGTCATATTAAACAGCATATAAACACTCTGAATAGGCTACATGTCATATTAAACAGCATATAAACACTCTGAATAGGCTACATGTCATATTAAACAGCATATAAACACTCTGAATAGGCTACATGTCATATTAAACAGCATATAAACACTCTGAATAGGCTACATGTCATATTAAACAGCATATAAACACTCTGAATAGGATACATGTCATATTAAACAGCATATAAACACTCTGAATAGGCTACATGTCATATTAAACAGCATATAAACACTCTGAATAGGCTACATGTCATATTAAACAGCATATAAACACTCTGAATAGTTCCTCATATTAAACAGCATATAAACACTCTGAATAGGCTACATGTCATATTAAACAGCATATAAACACTCTGAATAGGATACATGTCATATTAAACAGCATATAAACACTCTGAATAGGCTACATGTCATATTAAACAGCATATAAACACTCTGAATAGGCTAAATGTCATATTAAACAGCATATAAACACTCTGAATAGGATACATGTCATATTAAACAGCATATAAACACTCTGAATAGGCTACATGTCATATTAAACAGCATATAAACACTCTGAATAGGCTACATGTCATATTAAACAGCATATAAACACTCTGAATAGGCTACATGTCATATTAAACAGCATATAAACACTCTGAATAGGCTACATGTCATATTAAACAGCATATAAACACTCTGAATAGGCTACATGTCATATTAAACAGCATATAAACACTCTGAATAGGCTACATGTCATATTAAACAGCATATAAACACTCTGAATAGGCTACATGTCATATTAAACAGCATATAAACACTCTGAATAGGCTACATGTCATATTAAACAGCATATAAACACTCTGAATAGGCTACATGTCATATTAAACAGCATATAAACACTCTGAATAGGCTACATGTCATATTAAACAGCATATAAACACTCTGAATAGGCTACATGTCATATTAAACAGCATATAAACACTCTGAATAGGCTACATGTCATATTAAACAGCATATAAACACTCTGAATAGGCTACATGTCATATTAAACAGCATATAAACACTCTGAATAGGCTACATGTCATATTAAACAGCATATAAACACTCTGAATAGGCTACATGTCATATTAAACAGCATATAAACACTCTGAATAGGCTACATGTCATATTAAACAGCATATAAACACTCTGAATAGGCTACATGTCATATTAAACAGCATATAAACACTCTGAATAGGCTACATGTCATATTAAACAGCATATAAACACTCTGAATAGGCTACATGTCATATTAAACAGCATATAAACACTCTGAATAGGATACATGTCATATTAAACAGCATATAAACACTCTGAATAGGCTAAATGTCATATTAAACAGCATATAAACACTCTGAATAGGATACATGTCATATTAAACAGCATATAAACACTCTGAATAGTTCCTCATATTAAACAGCATATAAACACTCTGAATAGGCTACATGTCATATTAAACAGCATATAAACACTCTGAATAGGCTACATGTCATATTAAACAGCATATAAACACTCTGAATAGGCTACATGTCATATTAAACAGCATATAAACACTCTGAATAGGCTACATGTCATATTAAACAGCATATAAACACTCTGAATAGGCTACATGTCATATTAAACAGCATATAAACACTCTGAATAGGCTACATGTCATATTAAACAGCATATAAACACTCTGAATAGGCTACATGTCATATTAAACAGCATATAAACACTCTGAATAGGTACATGTCATATTAAACAGCATATAAACACTCTGAATAGGCTACATGTCATATTAAACAGCATATAAACACTCTGAATAGGCTACATGTCATATTAAACAGCATATAAACACTCTGAATAGGCTACATGTCATATTAAACAGCATATAAACACTCTGAATAGTTCCTGTCATATTAAACAGCATATAAACACTCTGAATAGGCTACATGTCATATTAAACAGCATATAAACACTCTGAATAGGCTACATGTCATATTAAACAGCATATAAACACTCTGAATAGGCTACATGTCATATTAAACAGCATATAAACACTCTGAATAGGTACATGTCATATTAAACAGCATATAAACACTCTGAATAGGCTACATGTCATATTAAACAGCATATAAACACTCTGAATAGGCTACATGTCATATTAAACAGCATATAAACACTCTGAATAGGCTACATGTCATATTAAACAGCATATAAACACTCTGAATAGTTCCTCATATTAAACAGCATATAAACACTCTGAATAGGCTACATGTCATATTAAACAGCATATAAACACTCTGAATAGGCTACATGTCATATTAAACAGCATATAAACACTCTGAATAGGCTACATGTCATATTAAACAGCATATAAACACTCTGAATAGGCTACATGTCATATTAAACAGCATATAAACACTCTGAATAGGCTACATGTCATATTAAACAGCATATAAACACTCTGAATAGTTCCTCATATTAAACAGCATATAAACACTCTGAATAGGCTACATGTCATATTAAACAGCATATAAACACTCTGAATAGGATACATGTCATATTAAACAGCATATAAACACTCTGAATAGGCTACATGTCATATTAAACAGCATATAAACACTCTGAATAGGCTACATGTCATATTAAACAGCATATAAACACTCTGAATAGGATACATGTCATATTAAACAGCATATAAACACTCTGAATAGGCTACATGTCATATTAAACAGCATATAAACACTCTGAATAGGCTACATGTCATATTAAACAGCATATAAACACTCTGAATAGGCTACATGTCATATTAAACAGCATATAAACACTCTGAATAGGCTACATGTCATATTAAACAGCATATAAACACTCTGAATAGGATACATGTCATATTAAACAGCATATAAACACTCTGAATAGGCTACATGTCATATTAAACAGCATATAAACACTCTGAATAGGCTACATGTCATATTAAACAGCATATAAACACTCTGAATAGTTCCTCATATTAAACAGCATATAAACACTCTGAATAGGCTACATGTCATATTAAACAGCATATAAACACTCTGAATAGGCTACATGTCATATTAAACAGCATATAAACACTCTGAATAGGCTACATGTCATATTAAACAGCATATAAACACTCTGAATAGGCTACATGTCATATTAAACAGCATATAAACACTCTGAATAGGCTACATGTCATATTAAACAGCATATAAACACTCTGAATAGGCTACATGTCATATTAAACAGCATATAAACACTCTGAATAGGCTACATGTCATATTAAACAGCATATAAACACTCTGAATAGGCTACATGTCATATTAAACAGCATATAAACACTCTGAATAGGCTACATGTCATATTAAACAGCATATAAACACTCTGAATAGGATACATGTCATATTAAACAGCATATAAACACTCTGAATAGGCTACATGTCATATTAAACAGCATATAAACACTCTGAATAGGCTACATGTCATATTAAACAGCATATAAACACTCTGAATAGTTCCTCATATTAAACAGCATATAAACACTCTGAATAGGCTACATGTCATATTAAACAGCATATAAACACTCTGAATAGGCTACATGTCATATTAAACAGCATATAAACACTCTGAATAGGCTACATGTCATATTAAACAGCATATAAACACTCTGAATAGGCTACATGTCATATTAAACAGCATATAAACACTCTGAATAGGATACATGTCATATTAAACAGCATATAAACACTCTGAATAGGCTACATGTCATATTAAACAGCATATAAACACTCTGAATAGGCTACATGTCATATTAAACAGCATATAAACACTCTGAATAGGCTACATGTCATATTAAACAGCATATAAACACTCTGAATAGGCTACATGTCATATTAAACAGCATATAAACACTCTGAATAGGATACATGTCATATTAAACAGCATATAAACACTCTGAATAGGCTACATGTCATATTAAACAGCATATAAACACTCTGAATAGGCTACATGTCATATTAAACAGCATATAAACACTCTGAATAGGTTCCATGTCATATTAAACAGCATATAAACACTCTGAATAGGCTACATGTCATATTAAACAGCATATAAACACTCTGAATAGGATACATGTCATATTAAACAGCATATAAACACTCTGAATAGGCTACATGTCATATTAAACAGCATATAAACACTCTGAATAGGATACATGTCATATTAAACAGCATATAAACACTCTGAATAGGATACATGTCATATTAAACAGCATATAAACACTCTGAATAGGCTACATGTCATATTAAACAGCATATAAACACTCTGAATAGGATACATGTCATATTAAACAGCATATAAACACTCTGAATAGGCTACATGTCATATTAAACAGCATATAAACACTCTGAATAGGCTACATGTCATATTAAACAGCATATAAACACTCTGAATAGGCTACATGTCATATTAAACAGCATATAAACACTCTGAATAGGCTACATGTCATATTAAACAGCATATAAACACTCTGAATAGGTTACATGTCATATTAAACAGCATATAAACACTCTGAATAGGCTACATGTCATATTAAACAGCATATAAACACTCTGAATAGGCTACATGTCATATTAAACAGCATATAAACACTCTGAATAGGCTACATGTCATATTAAACAGCATATAAACACTCTGAATAGGCTACATGTCATATTAAACAGCATATAAACACTCTGAATAGGATACATGTCATATTAAACAGCATATAAACACTCTGAATAGGATACATGTCATATTAAACAGCATATAAACACTCTGAATAGGCTACATGTCATATTAAACAGCATATAAACACTCTGAATAGGATACATGTCATATTAAACAGCATATAAACACTCTGAATAGGCTACATGTCATATTAAACAGCATATAAACACTCTGAATAGGCTACATGTCATATTAAACAGCATATAAACACTCTGAATAGGCTACATGTCATATTAAACAGCATATAAACACTCTGAATAGGCTACATGTCATATTAAACAGCATATAAACACTCTGAATAGGCTACATGTCATATTAAACAGCATATAAACACTCTGAATAGGCTCCATGTCATATTAAACAGCATATAAACACTCTGAATAGGCTACATGTCATATTAAACAGCATATAAACACTCTGAATAGGCTACATGTCATATTAAACAGCATATAAACACTCTGAATAGGCTACATGTCATATTAAACAGCATATAAACACTCTGAATAGGATACATGTCATATTAAACAGCATATAAACACTCTGAATAGGTACATGTCATATTAAACAGCATATAAACACTCTGAATAGGCTACATGTCATATTAAACAGCATATAAACACTCTGAATAGGATACATGTCATATTAAACAGCATATAAACACTCTGAATAGGCTAAATGTCATATTAAACAGCATATAAACACTCTGAATAGGATACATGTCATATTAAACAGCATATAAACACTCTGAATAGGTACATGTCATATTAAACAGCATATAAACACTCTGAATAGGCTACATGTCATATTAAACAGCATATAAACACTCTGAATAGGCTACATGTCATATTAAACAGCATATAAACACTCTGAATAGGTACATGTCATATTAAACAGCATATAAACACTCTGAATAGGCTACATGTCATATTAAACAGCATATAAACACTCTGAATAGGCTACATGTCATATTAAACAGCATATAAACACTCTGAATAGGCTACATGTCATATTAAACAGCATATAAACACTCTGAATAGGCTACATGTCATATTAAACAGCATATAAACACTCTGAATAGGCTACATGTCATATTAAACAGCATATAAACACTCTGAATAGGCTACATGTCATATTAAACAGCATATAAACACTCTGAATAGGCTACATGTCATATTAAACAGCATATAAACACTCTGAATAGGCTAAATGTCATATTAAACAGCATATAAACACTCTGAATAGGATACATGTCATATTAAACAGCATATAAACACTCTGAATAGGCTACATGTCATATTAAACAGCATATAAACACTCTGAATAGGCTACATGTCATATTAAACAGCATATAAACACTCTGAATAGGCTACATGTCATATTAAACAGCATATAAACACTCTGAATAGGCTACATGTCATATTAAACAGCATATAAACACTCTGAATAGGCTACATGTCATATTAAACAGCATATAAACACTCTGAATAGGCTACATGTCATATTAAACAGCATATAAACACTCTGAATAGGATACATGTCATATTAAACAGCATATAAACACTCTGAATAGTTCCTCATATTAAACAGCATATAAACACTCTGAATAGGCTACATGTCATATTAAACAGCATATAAACACTCTGAATAGGCTACATGTCATATTAAACAGCATATAAACACTCTGAATAGGCTACATGTCATATTAAACAGCATATAAACACTCTGAATAGGATACATGTCATATTAAACAGCATATAAACACTCTGAATAGGCTACATGTCATATTAAACAGCATATAAACACTCTGAATAGGCTACATGTCATATTAAACAGCATATAAACACTCTGAATAGGATACATGTCATATTAAACAGCATATAAACACTCTGAATAGGCTACATGTCATATTAAACAGCATATAAACACTCTGAATAGGATACATGTCATATTAAACAGCATATAAACACTCTGAATAGGCTACATGTCATATTAAACAGCATATAAACACTCTGAATAGGCTACATGTCATATTAAACAGCATATAAACACTCTGAATAGTTCCTCATATTAAACAGCATATAAACACTCTGAATAGGCTACATGTCATATTAAACAGCATATAAACACTCTGAATAGGATACATGTCATATTAAACAGCATATAAACACTCTGAATAGGCTACATGTCATATTAAACAGCATATAAACACTCTGAATAGGATACATGTCATATTAAACAGCATATAAACACTCTGAATAGGCTACATGTCATATTAAACAGCATATAAACACTCTGAATAGGCTACATGTCATATTAAACAGCATATAAACACTCTGAATAGGCTACATGTCATATTAAACAGCATATAAACACTCTGAATAGGCTACATGTCATATTAAACAGCATATAAACACTCTGAATAGGATACATGTCATATTAAACAGCATATAAACACTCTGAATAGGCTACATGTCATATTAAACAGCATATAAACACTCTGAATAGGATACATGTCATATTAAACAGCATATAAACACTCTGAATAGGATACATGTCATATTAAACAGCATATAAACACTCTGAATAGGCTACATGTCATATTAAACAGCATATAAACACTCTGAATAGGATACATGTCATATTAAACAGCATATAAACACTCTGAATAGGCTAAATGTCGTATTAAACAGCATATAAACACTCTGAATAGGATACATGTCATATTAAACAGCATATAAACACTCTGAATAGTTCCTCATATTAGACAGCATCTAAACACTCTGAATAGGCTACATGTCATATTAAACAGCATATAAACACTCTGAATAGGATACATGTCATATTAAACAGCATATAAACACTCTGAATAGGCTACATGTCATATTAAACAGCATATAAACACTCTGAATAGGCTACATGTCATATTAAACAGCATATAAACACTCTGAATAGGCTACATGTCATATTAAACAGCATATAAACACTCTGAATAGGCTAAATGTCGTATTAAACAGCATATAAACACTCTGAATAGGATACATGTCATATTAAACAGCATATAAACACTCTGAATAGGCTACATGTCATATTAAACAGCATATAAACACTCTGAATAGGCTACATGTCATATTAAACAGCATATAAACACTCTGAATAGGCTACATGTCATATTAAACAGCATATAAACACTCTGAATAGGCTACATGTCATATTAAACAGCATATAAACACTCTGAATAGGATACATGTCATATTAAACAGCATATAAACACTCTGAATAGGCTACATGTCATATTAAACAGCATATAAACACTCTGAATAGGATACATGTCATATTAAACAGCATATAAACACTCTGAATAGGATACATGTCATATTAAACAGCATATAAACACTCTGAATAGGCTACATGTCATATTAAACAGCATATAAACACTCTGAATAGGCTACATGTCATATTAAACAGCATATAAACACTCTGAATAGGCTACATGTCATATTAAACAGCATATAAACACTCTGAATAGGCTACATGTCATATTAAACAGCATATAAACACTCTGAATAGGCTACATGTCATATTAAACAGCATATAAACACTCTGAATAGGCTACATGTCATATTAAACAGCATATAAACACTCTGAATAGGATACATGTCATATTAAACAGCATATAAACACTCTGAATAGGCTACATGTCATATTAAACAGCATATAAACACTCTGAATAGGATACATGTCATATTAAACAGCATATAAACACTCTGAATAGTTCCTCATATTAAACAGCATATAAACACTCTGAATAGGCTACATGTCATATTAAACAGCATATAAACACTCTGAATAGGATACATGTCATATTAAACAGCATATAAACACTCTGAATAGGCTACATGTCATATTAAACAGCATATAAACACTCTGAATAGGCTACATGTCATATTAAACAGCATATAAACACTCTGAATAGGTTCCTGTCATATTAAACAGCATATAAACACTCTGAATAGGCTACATGTCATATTAAACAGCATATAAACACTCTGAATAGGCTACATGTCATATTAAACAGCATATAAACACTCTGAATAGGCTACATGTCATATTAAACAGCATATAAACACTCTGAATAGGCTACATGTCATATTAAACAGCATATAAACACTCTGAATAGGCTACATGTCATATTAAACAGCATATAAACACTCTGAATAGGCTACATGTCATATTAAACAGCATATAAACACTCTGAATAGGCTACATGTCATATTAAACAGCATATAAACACTCTGAATAGGCTACATGTCATATTAAACAGCATATAAACACTCTGAATAGGCTACATGTCATATTAAACAGCATATAAACACTCTGAATAGGCTACATGTCATATTAAACAGCATATAAACACTCTGAATAGGATACATGTCATATTAAACAGCATATAAACACTCTGAATAGGCTACATGTCATATTAAACAGCATATAAACACTCTGAATAGGCTACATGTCATATTAAACAGCATATAAACACTCTGAATAGGCTACATGTCATATTAAACAGCATATAAACACTCTGAATAGGCTACATGTCATATTAAACAGCATATAAACACTCTGAATAGGCTACATGTCATATTAAACAGCATATAAACACTCTGAATAGGCTACATGTCATATTAAACAGCATATAAACACTCTGAATAGGCTACATGTCATATTAAACAGCATATAAACACTCTGAATAGGCTACATGTCATATTAAACAGCATATAAACACTCTGAATAGGATACATGTCATATTAAACAGCATATAAACACTCTGAATAGGCTACATGTCATATTAAACAGCATATAAACACTCTGAATAGGCTACATGTCATATTAAACAGCATATAAACACTCTGAATAGGCTACATGTCATATTAAACAGCATATAAACACTCTGAATAGGATACATGTCATATTAAACAGCATATAAACACTCTGAATAGTTCCTCATATTAAACAGCATATAAACACTCTGAATAGGCTACATGTCATATTAAACAGCATATAAACACTCTGAATAGGATACATGTCATATTAAACAGCATATAAACACTCTGAATAGGCTACATGTCATATTAAACAGCATATAAACACTCTGAATAGGCTACATGTCATATTAAACAGCATATAAACACTCTGAATAGGCTACATGTCATATTAAACAGCATATAAACACTCTGAATAGGCTACATGTCATATTAAACAGCATATAAACACTCTGAATAGGATACATGTCATATTAAACAGCATATAAACACTCTGAATAGGCTACATGTCATATTAAACAGCATATAAACACTCTGAATAGGCTACATGTCATATTAAACAGCATATAAACACTCTGAATAGGCTACATGTCATATTAAACAGCATATAAACACTCTGAATAGGCTACATGTCATATTAAACAGCATATAAACACTCTGAATAGGATACATGTCATATTAAACAGCATATAAACACTCTGAATAGGCTACATGTCATATTAAACAGCATATAAACACTCTGAATAGGCTACATGTCATATTAAACAGCATATAAACACTCTGAATAGGCTACATGTCATATTAAACAGCATATAAACACTCTGAATAGGCTACATGTCATATTAAACAGCATATAAACACTCTGAATAGGCTACATGTCATATTAAACAGCATATAAACACTCTGAATAGGCTACATGTCATATTAAACAGCATATAAACACTCTGAATAGGATACATGTCATATTAAACAGCATATAAACACTCTGAATAGGCTACATGTCATATTAAACAGCATATAAACACTCTGAATAGGCTACATGTCATATTAAACAGCATATAAACACTCTGAATAGGCTACATGTCATATTAAACAGCATATAAACACTCTGAATAGGCTACATGTCATATTAAACAGCATATAAACACTCTGAATAGGCTACATGTCATATTAAACAGCATATAAACACTCTGAATAGGCTACATGTCATATTAAACAGCATATAAACACTCTGAATAGGATACATGTCATATTAAACAGCATATAAACACTCTGAATAGGCTACATGTCATATTAAACAGCATATAAACACTCTGAATAGGATACATGTCATATTAAACAGCATATAAACACTCTGAATAGTTACATGTCATATTAAACAGCATATAAACACTCTGAATAGGCTACATGTCATATTAAACAGCATATAAACACTCTGAATAGGATACATGTCATATTAAACAGCATATAAACACTCTGAATAGGCTACATGTCATATTAAACAGCATATAAACACTCTGAATAGGCTACATGTCATATTAAACAGCATATAAACACTCTGAATAGGCTACATGTCATATTAAACAGCATATAAACACTCTGAATAGGCTACATGTCATATTAAACAGCATATAAACACTCTGAATAGGCTACATGTCATATTAAACAGCATATAAACACTCTGAATAGGCTACATGTCATATTAAACAGCATATAAACACTCTGAATAGGCTACATGTCATATTAAACAGCATATAAACACTCTGAATAGGCTACATGTCATATTAAACAGCATATAAACACTCTGAATAGGCTACATGTCATATTAAACAGCATATAAACACTCTGAATAGGCTACATGTCATATTAAACAGCATATAAACACTCTGAATAGGCTACATGTCATATTAAACAGCATATAAACACTCTGAATAGGCTACATGTCATATTAAACAGCATATAAACACTCTGAATAGGCTACATGTCATATTAAACAGCATATAAACACTCTGAATAGGATACATGTCATATTAAACAGCATATAAACACTCTGAATAGTTCCTCATATTAAACAGCATATAAACACTCTGAATAGGCTACATGTCATATTAAACAGCATATAAACACTCTGAATAGGCTACATGTCATATTAAACAGCATATAAACACTCTGAATAGGCTACATGTCATATTAAACAGCATATAAACACTCTGAATAGGCTACATGTCATATTAAACAGCATATAAACACTCTGAATAGGCTACATGTCATATTAAACAGCATATAAACACTCTGAATAGGCTACATGTCATATTAAACAGCATATAAACACTCTGAATAGGCTACATGTCATATTAAACAGCATATAAACACTCTGAATAGGCTACATGTCATATTAAACAGCATATAAACACTCTGAATAGGCTACATGTCATATTAAACAGCATATAAACACTCTGAATAGGATACATGTCATATTAAACAGCATATAAACACTCTGAATAGGCTACATGTCATATTAAACAGCATATAAACACTCTGAATAGGCTACATGTCATATTAAACAGCATATAAACACTCTGAATAGGCTACATGTCATATTAAACAGCATATAAACACTCTGAATAGGCTACATGTCATATTAAACAGCATATAAACACTCTGAATAGGCTACATGTCATATTAAACAGCATATAAACACTCTGAATAGGCTACATGTCATATTAAACAGCATATAAACACTCTGAATAGGCTACATGTCATATTAAACAGCATATAAACACTCTGAATAGGCTACATGTCATATTAAACAGCATATAAACACTCTGAATAGGCTACATGTCATATTAAACAGCATATAAACACTCTGAATAGGCTACATGTCATATTAAACAGCATATAAACACTCTGAATAGGCTACATGTCATATTAAACAGCATATAAACACTCTGAATAGGCTACATGTCATATTAAACAGCATATAAACACTCTGAATAGGCTACATGTCATATTAAACAGCATATAAACACTCTGAATAGGATACATGTCATATTAAACAGCATATAAACACTCTGAATAGGCTACATGTCATATTAAACAGCATATAAACACTCTGAATAGGCTACATGTCATATTAAACAGCATATAAACACTCTGAATAGGCTACATGTCATATTAAACAGCATATAAACACTCTGAATAGGCTACATGTCATATTAAACAGCATATAAACACTCTGAATAGGATACATGTCATATTAAACAGCATATAAACACTCTGAATAGGCTACATGTCATATTAAACAGCATATAAACACTCTGAATAGGCTACATGTCATATTAAACAGCATATAAACACTCTGAATAGGCTTCATGTCATATTAAACAGCATATAAACACTCTGAATAGGCTACATGTCATATTAAACAGCATATAAACACTCTGAATAGGCTACATGTCATATTAAACAGCATATAAACACTCTGAATAGGCTACATGTCATATTAAACAGCATATAAACACTCTGAATAGGCTACATGTCATATTAAACAGCATATAAACACTCTGAATAGGCTACATGTCATATTAAACAGCATATAAACACTCTGAATAGGCTACATGTCATATTAAACAGCATATAAACACTCTGAATAGGCTACATGTCATATTAAACAGCATATAAACACTCTGAATAGGCTACATGTCATATTAAACAGCATATAAACACTCTGAATAGGCTACATGTCATATTAAACAGCATATAAACACTCTGAATAGGCTACATGTCATATTAAACAGCATATAAACACTCTGAATAGGATACATGTCATATTAAACAGCATATAAACACTCTGAATAGGCTACATGTCATATTAAACAGCATATAAACACTCTGAATAGGCTACATGTCATATTAAACAGCATATAAACACTCTGAATAGGCTACATGTCATATTAAACAGCATATAAACACTCTGAATAGGCTACATGTCATATTAAACAGCATATAAACACTCTGAATAGGCTACATGTCATATTAAACAGCATATAAACACTCTGAATAGGCTACATGTCATATTAAACAGCATATAAACACTCTGAATAGGATACATGTCATATTAAACAGCATATAAACACTCTGAATAGGCTACATGTCATATTAAACAGCATATAAACACTCTGAATAGGATACATGTCATATTAAACAGCATATAAACACTCTGAATAGGCTACATGTCATATTAAACAGCATATAAACACTCTGAATAGGCTACATGTCATATTAAACAGCATATAAACACTCTGAATAGGATACATGTCATATTAAACAGCATATAAACACTCTGAATAGGCTACATGTCATATTAAACAGCATATAAACACTCTGAATAGGATACATGTCATATTAAACAGCATATAAACACTCTGAATAGGCTACATGTCATATTAAACAGCATATAAACACTCTGAATAGGATACATGTCATATTAAACAGCATATAAACACTCTGAATAGGCTACATGTCATATTAAACAGCATATAAACACTCTGAATAGGATACATGTCATATTAAACAGCATATAAACACTCTGAATAGTTCCTCATATTAAACAGCATATAAACACTCTGAATAGGCTACATGTCATATTAAACAGCATATAAACACTCTGAATAGGATTCATGTCATATTAAACAGCATATAAACACTCTGAATAGGCTACATGTCATATTAAACAGCATATAAACACTCTGAATAGGCTACATGTCATATTAAACAGCATATAAACACTCTGAATAGGCTACATGTCATATTAAACAGCATATAAACACTCTGAATAGGCTACATGTCATATTAAACAGCATATAAACACTCTGAATAGGCTACATGTCATATTAAACAGCATATAAACACTCTGAATAGGCTACATGTCATATTAAACAGCATATAAACACTCTGAATAGGCTACATGTCATATTAAACAGCATATAAACACTCTGAATAGGCTACATGTCATATTAAACAGCATATAAACACTCTGAATAGGATACATGTCATATTAAACAGCATATAAACACTCTGAATAGGCTACATGTCATATTAAACAGCATATAAACACTCTGAATAGGATACATGTCATATTAAACAGCATATAAACACTCTGAATAGTTCCTCATATTAGACAGCATCTAAACACTCTGAATAGGCTACATGTCATATTAAACAGCATATAAACACTCTGAATAGGATACATGTCATATTAAACAGCATATAAACACTCTGAATAGGCTACATGTCATATTAAACAGCATATAAACACTCTGAATAGGCTACATGTCATATTAAACAGCATATAAACACTCTGAATAGGCTACATGTCATATTAAACAGCATATAAACACTCTGAATAGGCTACATGTCATATTAAACAGCATATAAACACTCTGAATAGGATACATGTCATATTAAACAGCATATAAACACTCTGAATAGGCTACATGTCATATTAAACAGCATATAAACACTCTGAATAGGCTACATGTCATATTAAACAGCATATAAACACTCTGAATAGGCTACATGTCATATTAAACAGCATATAAACACTCTGAATAGGCTACATGTCATATTAAACAGCATATAAACACTCTGAATAGGCTACATGTCATATTAAACAGCATATAAACACTCTGAATAGGCTACATGTCATATTAAACAGCATATAAACACTCTGAATAGGATACATGTCATATTAAACAGCATATAAACACTCTGAATAGGCTACATGTCATATTAAACAGCATATAAACACTCTGAATAGGATACATGTCATATTAAACAGCATATAAACACTCTGAATAGGCTACATGTCATATTAAACAGCATATAAACACTCTGAATAGGATACATGTCATATTAAACAGCATATAAACACTCTGAATAGGCTACATGTCATATTAAACAGCATATAAACACTCTGAATAGGCTACATGTCATATTAAACAGCATATAAACACTCTGAATAGGCTACATGTCATATTAAACAGCATATAAACACTCTGAATAGGCTACATGTCATATTAAACAGCATATAAACACTCTGAATAGGCTACATGTCATATTAAACAGCATATAAACACTCTGAATAGGCTACATGTCATATTAAACAGCATATAAACACTCTGAATAGGCTACATGTCATATTAAACAGCATATAAACACTCTGAATAGGCTACATGTCATATTAAACAGCATATAAACACTCTGAATAGGCTACATGTCATATTAAACAGCATATAAACACTCTGAATAGGATACATGTCATATTAAACAGCATATAAACACTCTGAATAGGCTACATGTCATATTAAACAGCATATAAACACTCTGAATAGGATACATGTCATATTAAACAGCATATAAACACTCTGAATAGGCTACATGTCATATTAAACAGCATATAAACACTCTGAATAGGATACATGTCATATTAAACAGCATATAAACACTCTGAATAGGCTACATGTCATATTAAACAGCATATAAACACTCTGAATAGGCTACATGTCATATTAAACAGCATATAAACACTCTGAATAGGATACATGTCATATTAAACAGCATATAAACACTCTGAATAGGCTACATGTCATATTAAACAGCATATAAACACTCTGAATAGGCTACATGTCATATTAAACAGCATATAAACACTCTGAATAGGATACATGTCATATTAAACAGCATATAAACACTCTGAATAGTTCCTCATATTAAACAGCATATAAACACTCTGAATAGGCTACATGTCATATTAAACAGCATATAAACACTCTGAATAGGATACATGTCATATTAAACAGCATATAAACACTCTGAATAGGCTACATGTCATATTAAACAGCATATAAACACTCTGAATAGGCTACATGTCATATTAAACAGCATATAAACACTCTGAATAGGCTACATGTCATATTAAACAGCATATAAACACTCTGAATAGGCTACATGTCATATTAAACAGCATATAAACACTCTGAATAGGCTACATGTCATATTAAACAGCATATAAACACTCTGAATAGGCTACATGTCATATTAAACAGCATATAAACACTCTGAATAGGCTACATGTCATATTAAACAGCATATAAACACTCTGAATAGGATACATGTCATATTAAACAGCATATAAACACTCTGAATAGGCTACATGTCATATTAAACAGCATATAAACACTCTGAATAGGATACATGTCATATTAAACAGCATATAAACACTCTGAATAGGCTACATGTCATATTAAACAGCATATAAACACTCTGAATAGGATACATGTCATATTAAACAGCATATAAACACTCTGAATAGGCTACATGTCATATTAAACAGCATATAAACACTCTGAATAGGCTACATGTCATATTAAACAGCATATAAACACTCTGAATAGGCTACATGTCATATTAAACAGCATATAAACACTCTGAATAGGCTACATGTCATATTAAACAGCATATAAACACTCTGAATAGGATACATGTCATATTAAACAGCATATAAACACTCTGAATAGGCTACATGTCATATTAAACAGCATATAAACACTCTGAATAGGCTACATGTCATATTAAACAGCATATAAACACTCTGAATAGGCTACATGTCATATTAAACAGCATATAAACACTCTGAATAGGATACATGTCATATTAAACAGCATATAAACACTCTGAATAGGCTACATGTCATATTAAACAGCATATAAACACTCTGAATAGGCTACATGTCATATTAAACAGCATATAAACACTCTGAATAGGATACATGTCATATTAAACAGCATATAAACACTCTGAATAGGCTACATGTCATATTAAACAGCATATAAACACTCTGAATAGGATACATGTCATATTAAACAGCATATAAACACTCTGAATAGGCTACATGTCATATTAAACAGCATATAAACACTCTGAATAGGCTACATGTCATATTAAACAGCATATAAACACTCTGAATAGGCTACATGTCATATTAAACAGCATATAAACACTCTGAATAGGCTACATGTCATATTAAACAGCATATAAACACTCTGAATAGGCTACATGTCATATTAAACAGCATATAAACACTCTGAATAGGCTACATGTCATATTAAACAGCATATAAACACTCTGAATAGGCTACATGTCATATTAAACAGCATATAAACACTCTGAATAGGCTACATGTCATATTAAACAGCATATAAACACTCTGAATAGGCTACATGTCATATTAAACAGCATATAAACACTCTGAATAGGCTACATGTCATATTAAACAGCATATAAACACTCTGAATAGGATACATGTCATATTAAACAGCATATAAACACTCTGAATAGGATACATGTCATATTAAACAGCATATAAACACTCTGAATAGGATACATGTCATATTAAACAGCATATAAACACTCTGAATAGTTCTCTCATATTAGACAGCATATAAACACTCTGAATAGGCTACATGTCATATTAAACAGCATACAAACACTCTGAATAGGATTCATGTCATATTTAACAGCATATAAACACTCTGAATAGGCTACATGTCATATGAAACAGCATATAAACACTCTGAATAGGCTACATGTCATATTAAACAGCATATAAACACTCTGAATAGGCTACATGTCATATTAAACAGCATATAAACACTCTGAATAGGCTAAATGTCGTATTAAACAGCATATAAACACTCTGAATAGGATAAATGTCATATTAAACAGCATATAAACACTCTGAATAGGCTACATGTCATATTAAACAGCATATAAACACTCTGAATAGGATACATGTCATATTAAACAGCATATAAACACTCTGAATAGGCTAAATGTCGAATTAAACAGCATATAAACACTCTGAATATGATACATGTCATATTAAACAGCATATAAACACTCTGAATAGTTCCTCATATTAAACAGCATATAAACACTCTGAATAGGCTACATGTCATATTAAACAGCATATACACACTCTGAATAGGATACATGTCATATTAAACAGCATATAAACACTCTGAATAGGCTACATGTCGATATTAAACAGCATATAAACACTCTGAATAGGATACATGTCATATTAAACAGCATATAAACACTCTGAATAGGCTACATGTCATATTAAACAGCATATAAACACTCTGAATAGGATACATGTCATATTAAACAGCATATAAACACTCTGAATAGGCTAAATGTCGTATTAAACAGCATATAAACACTCTGAATAGGATACATGTCATATTAAACAGCATATAAACACTCTGAATAGTTCCTCATATTAGACAGCATCTAAACACTCTGAATAGGCTACATGTCATATTAAACAGCATACAAACACTCTGAATAGGATTCATGTCATATTTAACAGCATATAAACACTCTGAATAGGCTACATGTCATATGAAACAGCATATAAACACTCTGAATAGGCTACATGTCATATTAAACAGCATATAAACACTCTGAATAGGCTACATGTCATATTAAACAGCATATAAACACTCTGAATAGGCTAAATGTCGAATTAAACAGCATATAAACACTCTGAATATGATACATGTCATATTAAACAGCATATAAACAATCTGAATAGTTCCTCATATTAAACAGCATATAAACACTCTGAATAGGCTACATGTCATATTAAACAGCATATACACACTCTGAATAGGATACATGTCATATTAAACAGCATATAAACACTCTGAATAGGCTACATGTCATATTGGACAGCATATAAACACTCTGAATAGGATATATGTCATATTAAACAGCATATAAACACTCTGAATAGTTCCTCATATTAAACAGCATATAAACACTCTGAATAGGCTACATGTCATATTAAACAGCATATAAACACTCTGAATAGGCTACATGTCATATTAAACAGCATATAAACACTCTGAATAGGCTACATGTCATATTAAACAGCATATAAACACTCTGAATAGGATACATGTCATATTGAACAGCATATAAACACTCTGAATAGGATACATGTCATATTAAACAGCATATAAACACTCTGAATAGTTCCTCATATTAGACAGCATCTAAACACTCTGAATAGGCTACATGTCATATTAAACAGCATATAAACACTCTGAATAGGATACATGTCATATTTAACAGCATATAAACACTCTGAATAGGCTACATGTCATATTAAACAGCATATAAACACTCTGAATAGGCTACATGTCATATTAAACAGCATATAAACACTCTGAATAGGCTACATGTCATATTAAACAGCATATATACACTCTGAATAGTTCCTCATATTAAACAGCATAGAAACACTCTGAATAGGCTACATGTCATATTAAACAGCATATAAACACTCTGAATAGGCTACATGTCATATTAAACAGCATATAAACACTCTGAATAGTTCCTCATATTAAACAGCATATAAACACTCTGAATAGGCTACATGTCATATTAAACAGCATATAAACACTCTGAATAGGCTACATGTCATATTAAACAGCATATAAACACTCTGAATAGGCTACATGTCATATTAAACAGCATATAAACACTCTGAATAGGCTACATGTCATATTAAACAGCATATAAACACTCTGAATAGGCTACATGTCATATTAAACAGCATATATACACTCTGAATAGTTCCTCATATTAAACAGCATATAAACACTCTGAATAGGCTACATGTCATATTAAACAGCATATAAACACTCTGAATAGGCTACATGTCATATTAAACAGCATATAAACACTCTGAATAGGCTACATGTCATATTAAACAGCATATAAACACTCTGAATAGGATACATGTCATATTAAACAGCATATAAACACTCTGAATAGTTCCTCATATTAGACAGCATCTAAACACTCTGAATAGGCTACATGTCATATTAAACAGCATACAAACACTCTGAATAGGATTCATGTCATATTTAACAGCATATAAACACTCTGAATAGGCTACATGTCATATGAAACAGCATATAAACACTCTGAATAGGCTACATGTCATATTAAACAGCATATAAACACTCTGAATAGGCTACATGTCATATTAAACAGCATATAAACACTCTGAATAGGCTAAATGTCGTATTAAACAGCATATAAACACTCTGAATAGGATAAATGTCATATTAAACAGCATATAAACACTCTGAATAGGCTACATGTCATATTAAACAGCATATAAACACTCTGAATAGGATACATGTCATATTAAACAGCATATAAACACTCTGAATAGGCTAAATGTCGAATTAAACAGCATATAAACACTCTGAATATGATACATGTCATATTAAACAGCATATAAACACTCTGAATAGTTCCTCATATTAAACAGCATATAAACACTCTGAATAGGCTACATGTCATATTAAACAGCATATACACACTCTGAATAGGATACATGTCATATTAAACAGCATATAAACACTCTGAATAGGCTACATGTCATATTGGACAGCATATAAACACTCTGAATAGGATATATGTCATATTAAACAGCATATAAACACTCTGAATAGTTCCTCATATTAAACAGCATATAAACACTCTGAATAGGCTACATGTCATATTAAACAGCATATAAACACTCTGAATAGGCTACATGTCATATTAAACAGCATATAAACACTCTGAATAGGATACATGTCATATTGAACAGCATATAAACACTCTGAATAGGATACATGTCATATTAAACAGCATATAAACACTCTGAATAGTTCCTCATATTAGACAGCATCTAAACACTCTGAATAGGCTACATGTCATATTAAATTCATATAAACACTCTGAATAGGATACATGTCATATTTAACAGCATATAAACACTCTGAATAGGCTACATGTCATATTAAACAGCATATAAACACTCTGAATAGGCTACATGTCATATTAAACAGCATATAAACACTCTGAATAGGCTACATGTCATATTAAACAGCATATATACACTCTGAATAGTTCCTCATATTAAACAGCATATAAACACTCTGAATAGGCTACATGTCATATTAAACAGCATATAAACACTCTGAATAGGCTACATGTCATATTAAACAGCATATAAACACTCTGAATAGTTCCTCATATTAAACAGCATATAAACACTCTGAATAGGCTACATGTCATATTAAACAGCATATAAACACTCTGAATAGGCTACATGTCATATTAAACAGCATATAAACACTCTGAATAGGCTACATGTCATATTAAACAGCATATATACACTCTGAATAGTTCCTCATATTAAACAGCATATAAACACTCTGAATAGGCTACATGTCATATTAAACAGCATATAAACACTCTGAATAGGCTACATGTCATATTAAACAGCATATAAACACTCTGAATAGTTCCTCATATTAAACAGCATATAAACACTCTGAATAGGCTACATGTCATATTAAACAGCATATAAACACTCTGAATAGGCTACATGTCATATTAAACAGCATACAAACACTCTGAATAGGATTCATGTCATATTTAACAGCATATAAACACTCTGAATAGGCTACATGTCATATGAAACAGCATATAAACACTCTGAATATGATACATGTCATATTAAACAGCATATAAACACTCTGAATAGTTCCTCATATTAAACAGCATATAAACACTCTGAATAGGCTACATGTCATATTAAACAGCATATACACACTCTGAATAGGATACATGTCATATTAAACAGCATATAAACACTCTGAATAGGCTACATGTCATATTGGACAGCATATAAACACTCTGAATAGGATATATGTCATATTAAACAGCATATAAACACTCTGAATAGTTCCTCATATTAAACAGCATATAAACACTCTGAATAGGCTACATGTCATATTAAACAGCATATAAACACTCTGAATAGGCTACATGTCATATTAAACAGCATATAAACACTCTGAATAGGATACATGTCATATTGAACAGCATATAAACACTCTGAATAGGATACATGTCATATTAAACAGCATATAAACACTCTGAATAGTTCCTCATATTAGACAGCATCTAAACACTCTGAATAGGCTACATGTCATATTAAACAGCATATAAACACTCTGAATAGGATACATGTCATATTTAACAGCATATAAACACTCTGAATAGGCTACATGTCATATTAAACAGCATATAAACACTCTGAATAGGCTACATGTCATATTAAACAGCATATAAACACTCTGAATAGGCTACATGTCATATTAAACAGCATATATACACTCTGAATAGTTCCTCATATTAAACAGCATATAAACACTCTGAATAGGCTACATGTCATATTAAACAGCATATAAACACTCTGAATAGGCTACATGTCATATTAAACAGCATATAAACACTCTGAATAGTTCCTCATATTAAACAGCATATAAACACTCTGAATAGGCTACATGTCATATTAAACAGCATATAAACACTCTGAATAGGCTACATGTCATATTAAACAGCATATATACACTCTGAATAGTTCCTCATATTAAACAGCATATAAACACTCTGAATAGGCTACATGTCATATTAAACAGCATATAAACACTCTGAATAGGCTACATGTCATATTAAACAGCATATAAACACTCTGAATAGGCTACATGTCATATTAAACAGCATATAAACACTCTGAATAGGCTACATGTCATATTAAACAGCATATAAACACTCTGAATAGGATACATGTCATATTAAACAGCATATAAACACTCTGAATAGGCTACATGTCATATTAAACAGCATATAAACACTCTGAATAGGATACATGTCATATTAAACAGGATATAAACACTCTGAATAGGCTACATGTCATATTAAACAGCATACAAACACTCTGAATAGGATTCATGTCATATTTAACAGCATATAAACACTCTGAATAGGCTACATGTCATATGAAACAGCATATAAACACTCTGAATAGGCTACATGTCATATTAAACAGCATATAAACACTCTGAATAGGCTACATGTCATATTAAACAGCATATAAACACTCTGACTAGGCTAAATGTTGTATTAAACAGCATATAAACACTCTGAATAGGATAAATGTCATATTAAACAGCATATAAACACTCTGAATAGGCTACATGTCATATTAAACAGCATATAAACACTCTGAATAGGATACATGTCATATTAAACAGCATATAAACACTCTGAATAGGCTAAATGTCGTATTAAACAGCATATAAACACTCTGAATAGGATACATGTCATATTAAACAGCATATAAACACTCTGAATAGTTCCTCATATTAAACAGCATATAAACACTCTGAATAGGCTACATGTCATATTAAACAGCATATAAACACTCTGAATAGGCTACATGTCATATTAAACAGCATATAAACACTCTGAATAGGATACATGTCATATTTAACAGCATATAAACACTCTGTGAGGTTTAGTAGGACCACCAGGTTAATAGGGGTGGATGGCTGTGAGGTTTAGTAGGACCACCAGGTTAATAGGGGTGGATGGATGTGAGGTTTAGTAGGACCACGAGGTTAATAGGGGTGGATGGATGGATGTGAGGTTTAGTAGGACCACCAGGTTAATAGGGGTGGATGGATGTGAGGTTTAGTAGGACCACCAGGTGAATAGGGGTGGATGGATGTGAGGTTTAGAAGGACCACCAGGTTAATAGAGGTGGATGGATGGATGTGAGGTTTAGTAGGACCACCAGGTTAATAGGGGTGGATGGATGTGAGGTTTAGTAGGACCACCAGGTTAATAGGGATGGATGGATGGATGTGAGGTTTAGTAGGACCACCAGATTAATAGGGGTGGATGGATGTGAGGTTTAGTAGGACCACCAGGTTAATAGGGATGGATGGATGGATGGATGTGAGGTTTAGTAGGACCACCATGTTAATAGGGGTTGATGGATGTGAGGTTTAGTAGGACCACCAGGTTAATAGGGGTGGGTGGATGTGAGGTTTAGTATTACGACCAGGTTAATAGGGGTAACCACCAGGTTAATAGGGATGGATGGATGGATGTGAGGTTTAGTAGGACCACCAGGTTAATAGGGGTGGATGGATGTGAGGTTTAGTAGGACCACCAGGTTAATAGGGGTGGATGGATGGATGTGAGGTTTAGTAGGACCACCAGGTTAATAGGGGTGGATGGATGTGAGGTTTAGTAGGACCACGAGGTTAATAGGGGTGGATGGATGGATGTGAGGTTTTAGTAGAACCACCAGGTTAATAGGGGTGGATGGATGTGAGGTTTAGTAGGACCACCAGGTGAATAGGGGTGGATGGATGTAAGGTTTAGTAGGACCACGAGGTTAATAGGGGTGGATGGATGTGAGGTTTAGTAGGACTACCAGGTTAACCTCTATGGGCTAGGTGGGACGTTAGCGTCCCACTCTATTCAACAGCCAGTGGAATCGCGTGGCGTGAAATACAAATTCCTTAAAAATCGTATAACTTAAATTTCTTAAACATATGACTGTTTTACACCATTTGAAAGATAAGACTTTCGTTAATCCAACCACATTGTCCGATTTCAAAAAGGCTTTACAGCGAAAGCAAAACATATGATTATGTCAGGAGAGTACCCAGCCAAAAATAATCACACAGCCATTTTCAAAGCAAGCATATATGTCACAAAAACCCAAACCACAGCTAAATGCAGCACTAACCTTTGATGATCTTCATCAGATGACACTCCTAGGACATTATGTTATACAATACATGTATGTTTTGTTCAATCAAGTTCATATTTATATCAAAAACCAGCTTTTTACATTAGCATGTGATGTTCAGAACTAGCGTTCCCACGGAAAACTTCCGGTGAATTTACTAAATTACTCATCATAAACGTTGACAAAATACATAACAATTATTTTAAGAATTATAGATACAGAACTCCTTTATGCAATCGCTATGTCAGATTTTAAAATAGCTTTTCGGCGAAAGCACATTTTGCAATATTCTGAGTACATAGCTCAGCCATCACAGGCTAGCTATTCAGACACCCGCCAACTTCGGGGCCTTCTAAACTCAGAATTACTATTAGAAAAATTGGATTACCTTTGCTGATCTTCGTCAGAATGCACTCCCAGGACTTCTACCTCAACAACAAATGTTGTTTTTGTTCCAAATAATCCATAGTTATATCCAAATACCTCCGTTTTGTTCATGCGTTCAGGTCACTATCCAAAGGGTAACGCGCGAGCGCATTTCGTGACAAGAAATGTCAAAATGTTCCATTACCGTACTTAGAAGCATGTCAAACGCTGTTTAAAATCAATTTTTATGCTATTTTTCTCGTAAAATAGCGATAATATTCCAACCGGACAATGTAGTATCAATTCAAAGAGGGAAAGAAAAAAATGGCGAGGTCTCGTGTATGCGCATCTCCAGTCTCTCTGTCACCAGGCAGA
This sequence comes from Salmo salar, assembly GCF_965601325.2. Classification (NCBI taxonomy): domain Eukaryota; kingdom Metazoa; phylum Chordata; class Actinopteri; order Salmoniformes; family Salmonidae; genus Salmo; species Salmo salar. The sequence continues at coordinate 42,442,219 of NC_138299.1, forward strand.
CCACTGACAAACTGAGCTGCTGTTATCTGCCCAGAGACAGGAGACGCGTCAATCCGGTTTCTGAAGGCTTTAGAGAGCCAATGGAAACCTTAGAAAGTATCACGTAACAGCACAGATACTGTAATTTCGATAAAGATGCAACAGAAGGACTACAAATTGTCAGACAGGCCACTTCCTGTTTGGAATCTTCTCAGGTTTTTACCTACCATATGAGTTCTGTTATACTCATAGACACCATTCAAACAGTTTTAGAAACTTTAGAGTGTTTTCTATCCAAATCTACTAATAATATGCATATTCTCGTTTCTGGGCAAGAGTAGTAACCAGTTTAAGGGAACATTACACAGTCAGCCAGTGGAACATTACACAGCCAGCCAGTGGAACATTACAAAGACAGTGGAACATTACACAACCAGCTGTGTAATGTTCCACTGGCTGGCTGTGTAATGTTCCACTGACTGGCTGTGTAATGGTCCACTGGCTGGCTGTGTAATGGTCCACTGGCTGGCTGTGTAATATTCCACTGGCTGGCTGTGTAATGTTCCACTGGCTGTGTAATGTTCCACTGGCTGTTTGTGTAATGTTCCACTGGCTGTGTAATGTTCCACTGGCTGGCTGTGTAATGTTCCACTGGCTGGCTGTGTAATGTTCTACTGGCTGGCTGTGTAATGCTCCACTGGCTGGCTGTGTAATGTTCCACTGGCTGGCTGTGTAATGTTCCACTGGCTGTGTAATGTTCCACTGGCTGTTTGTGTAATGTTCCACTGGCTGTGTAATGTTCCACTGGCTGGCTGTGTAATGTTCCACTGGCTGGCTGTGTAATGTTCCACTGGCTGTGTAATGTTCCACTGACTGGCTGTGTAATGTTCTACTGGCTGGCTGTGTAATGCTCCACTGGCTGGCTGTGTAATGTTCCACTGGCTGGCTGTGTAATGTTCCACTGGCTGTGTAATGTTCCACTGGCTGTTTGTGTAATGTTCCACTGGCTGTGTAATGTTCCACTGGCTGTTTGTGTAATGTTCCACTGGCTGTGTAATGTTCCACTGGCTGTTTGTGTAATGTTCCACTGGCTGGCTGTGTAATGCTCCACTGGCTGGCTGTGTAATGTTCCACTGGCTGGCTGTGTAATATTCCACTGGCTGTGTAATGTTCCACTGGCTGTTTGTGTAATGTTCCACTGGCTGTGTAATGTTCCACTGGCTGTGTAATGTTCCACTGGCTGTTTGTGTAATGTTCCACTGGCTGGCTGTGTAATGCTCCACTGGCTGTGTAATATTCCACTGCCTGTTTGTGTAATGTTCCACTGGCTGTGTAATGTTCCACTGGCTGGCTGTGTAATGTTCCACTGGCTAGCTGTGTAATGTTCCACTGGCTGTGTAATGTTCCACTGACTGTGCCTGAGCTTGGCTGGAGGACAGTGGTTTTACAAGGGACATTGTGCCAGAGCTTGGCTGGAGGACAGTGGTTTTATAAGGGACATTGTGCCAGAGCTTGGCTGGAGGACAGTGGTTTTATAAGGGACATTGTGCCAGAGCTTGGCTGGAGGACAGTGGTTTTATAGGGGACATTGTGCCAGAGCTTGGCTGAATGACTGTGCTCTCCAGGGATAGAGAATATAAATCCAGCTGTGGAAAATTGGCTGCTTCTTACAACAGAGAGTTATGGTTCATCTGTTCTGTTTTCTACTCTTCTTTCCTTTCTTCTCTTACCTCCTCTACTCTCCTCTCTTTCCTCTCCTCCCCTCTTCTCTTCCCTCCTCTTCTCTCCCCCTCTCCTCTCTCCCCTCTTTTACTCTCTTCCCCTCTCCTCTCTTCCCTCCTCTCCTGAAGTGCTCGTTCTCCTTTATCTCTCTCTCTCTCTTTCCTCTCTCTCTCTCTTTCTCAGTCCCTCTTCCCTTTCTCACTCTCTTTCTATCTCCTTCCTCTCTCTCTTTCCTCTCTGTCTCTCTTTCTCCCTCCCCTTTCCCTCTCTCATCTCCAATCTCCATTAAGATTAAGATGACTTTATTGGTCAACAAGGCCCACTGAAATTTCTCTGGAAGACACACTTACACTCCCCCCCCATTAAGCAAGTCCTGTCCCATGGTCCATGGTCCTCCCAAATCCACTTCCACCTGCAAAAGAGAGGAAGGGGGTAGGTTGCATTCCAATTGAATATTACCCCTACTAGTAATTAGATTAGACTTTTAATCAGCTTCAGAATGGCCGTGCTATTGTAAAGTTGGGTGGTATTAATTAGTGCACAACGTAGCAAAATCTTTTCTAACGGAAAACAAAAATAAGCGTTTCATTTCATTTTGTGCCTGATGAACAGGCACCAGGACTGGTGGCCTGCCCTCCTCTTGTTCCCGCCGATTACAGGACTGGACATACTGTGTTTGGGAGAAATTTACGACGATGGCAGATTCATTTGTTTTTGTAATCAAAGTACACGATTACTGGATCTGTGCGATGCAGAGAGACATATACCCACGCGGCATACACACACTCAATTACTCTCTCTCACTCACACACACTTGTTTGTGTTGTAAATCCATCAGTTGATGAATCAAATACAGTACCTATCTAATCCAGCTGACGTCTCATTTTCAGGAGGCAGCGGTGGCCTGCAGCCGATACGTACAAGGACAAGACACTTTAATCCACTCTTTTACTAGAGAGAGAGAGAGAGAGAGAGAGAGAATGAGAATCTTTATTGGGTCTGGGAACCCACAACACAATAAAAACTCATACAAAACCATAGTTACACATCAATTAAAAACACAACTCCAAATCCTCCTCCACAGTAACTAAACACAACAGACTCTGAATACCCCATATACTCATAAACAGATCAATATTGTTAACCAGTTTGTAATAGGCTGTCCCCGAATAACCTGTACTTTAGCCCAAATATAAACAGTTGGGAAGAGAAAACCTCTCCCAAAGCTGAGAACCAAGAAGTGATCAGGTCAATCATCCCAACCAACCTGGGACACTGTAGAAACAGATGTGCCAGAGTTTCAGTCTCAGCACAGAATGGACACCCTTCCCCAACAGTAGGGTCCAGGTGTACCAGATGCATATTGGTGGCTATGGCTCCATGTATTATCAGGTCAGCTGTCCTCTTTTCAATAGGCAGTTTGTGAAAAAGAGGCTCTTCAAAAAGCCACATCACTGGTGGTGTGCCGGCCTTATGGGACATGACAAGAACTCTCCAAGCCTGCATAACAGACTCATAAAATGAAGTCAGGCCAGACAAATCACCCCCCTCCAGCTTTAAGAGGAAAACGTGCTTGTCTAAGCCCAAACAGCTTGCTCTCCTCATCAATGTGTAGGCTGTGTCGACCCAGCTAGAACCGTCTCTGTACAACAGTCTCTAGGCTGCTTGAAGCCAGAAAGCCATGATCCTGGATGAAATGTCCTCCAGGCCTTGTCCACCCTCGTGCAGTGGCAGGTACAGGGCTGCAGTTTTAATCCAGTGTTGTTCAGACCAAAAGAAATTGACAAGGGTCCTCTGAAGCTCTTGTATCAGAGCTAATGGCTGTAAAACCATTAGTCTGTGCCACAGGGTAGAGGCAGCTAGATTATTATCTACCAGTACCCTTCCCTATAAGACAGCAGGGGGAGCACCCATTTCCACCTTGCCAGTCTGGCACACCCTTTCTCCACTACACCCTCCCAAAACATGACATCATGTAACAACTTAACATTAAAATACCAGTAAGGTGATGACCATCATGGACAGGACAAGTGAATATCAACAGTAACAATATGGTGATCAGAGAAACCCACAGGAGTAATATCACACCTTCCAACCCGACTACAGTAGTGATCAGATACATACAACCTGTCTAACCTTCCAACCCTACTACAGTAGAGATCAGATACATACAACCTGTCTAACCTTCCAACCCGACTACAGTAGAGATCAGATACATACAACCTGTCTAACCTTCCAACCCTACTACAGTAGTGATCAGATACATACAACCTGTCTAACCTTCCAACCCGACTACAGTAGTGATCAGATACATACAACCTGTCGAACCTTCCAACCCTACTACAGTAGTGATCAGATACATACAACCTGTCTAACCTTCCAACCCTACTACAGTAGTGATTAGATACATACAACCTGTCTAACCTTCCAACCCTACTACAGTAGTGATCAGATACATACAACCTGTCTAACGTTGCTGCACTGACACCACCTTCATTAACTTTTAACCATGTGTACTGCCTAACTTTTGCATTCCTTACTCTCCACACATCAGAAAGCTCAAACTCAGTTAGTAGACCAGACAGGCAAGTGGCTGACTGCAGGTGAGGTTCTTCAGCGGTGTGATCAACAGTAAAATCCACTGTACAGTTCCAGTCCCCCCCTAAAACCATACACCCCTCTTGGTCACACTGTCTTAAGGTTTCCTTTATTTTATCAAATACAGCAATACGCTCTGTACCCTCATTAGGAGCATAAACATTAAAAAAATAAAAATAAAAAGCCCAAAACATCCACCTTGACCAATAAAACCGTCCCTTGACAATCTCTGTTGTAGATACCACAGTCACCCCTAAGCCTGAGGAAAACAAAAGTGCCACCGCAGCACTGAAATTAGTACCATGACTGAGTATATGCTGCCCCTCCCACCACATACCCCAGTCAACCTCATTTTCCTCATCACTATGTGTCTCCTGTAGAAAAACTACATTAAGCCTTTTCTGTTTTATTACTTCTAATACCCAAGCCCTCTTATTCCTGTCCCTTCCCCCATTAATATTGAGAGAACATAACCTTAGTACCTCACTATAGAAAAGAGAAAGGAAAAGCAGAAGAAACCACAGAGAAAGAAAAAAAGACACCCTATGAGGCATGATCATCATCATTGTTTTAATTTTCTCTTAAAACCTGTTAGGGCTAGGGGGCAGTATTGACACGGCTGGATAAAAATACATACCCGATTTAATCTGGTTACCACTCCTACCCAGTAACTAGAATATGCATATACTTATTACATATGGATAGAAAACACCCTACATTTTCTAAAACTGTTTGAATGGTGTCTGTGAGTATAACAGAACTCATTTGGCAGGCAAAACCCTGAGACATTTTCTGACAGGAAGTGGATACCTGATGTGTTGTATTACCTTTAAACCTATCCCATTGAAAAACACAGGGGCTGAGGAATATTTTGGCACTTCCTATTGCTTCCACTAGATGTCACCAGCCTTTACAAAGTGTTTTGAGTCTTCTGGAGGGAGATCTGACCGAACAAGAGCCATGGAACGATGATGGCCCATTAGACACCTGGCGCGCGAGTTCATGTTGGGTACCCTCGTTCCAATACGTTATAAAAGAGTATGCATTCGTCCACCTTGAATATTATTCATGTTCTGGTTAAAAAAGGCCCTAATGATTTATGCTATACAACGTTTGACATGTTTGAACGAACGTAAATATATTTTTTCCCCTCGTTCATGACGAGAAGTCCGGCTGGCTTAGATCATTTGCTAACAAGACGGAGATTTTTGGACATAAATGATGAGCTTTTTTGAACAAAACTACATTCGTTATGGACCTGTGATACCTGGAAGTGACATCTGATGAAGAGAATCAAAGGTAATGGATTATTTACATAGTATTTTCGATTTTAGATCTCCCCAACATGACGTCTAGTCTGTATCGCAACGCGTATTTTTCTTGGCGCAGTGCTCAGATTATTGCAAAGTGTGATTTCCCAGTAAGGTTCTTTTTAAATCTGGCAAGTTGATTGCGTTCAAGAGATGTAAATCTATAATTCTTTAAATGACAATATAATATTTTACCAATGTTTTCTAATTTTAATTATTTAATTTGTGGTGTTGAATTGACTGACGGTTATTGGAGGGAAACGATTTCCTCAACATCAATGCCATAGTAAAACGCTGTTTTTGGATATAAATATGAACTTGATAGAACTAAAAATGCATGCATTGTCTAACATAATGTCCTAGGAGTGTCATCTGATGGAGATTGTAAAAGGTTAGTGCATCATTTTAGCTGGTTTTATGGTTTTGGTGACCCTGTCTTTGAATTGACAAAACATTACACACAACTCTTGTAAATGTACTGTCCTAACATACTCTAAATTTATGCTTTCGCCGTAAAACCTTTTTGAAATCGTAAAACGTGGTTAGATTAAGGAGATGTTTATCTTTCAAAGGGTGTAAAATAGTTGTATGTTTGAAAAATTTGAATTTTGACATTTATTTGGATTCAAATTTGCCGCTCTTGAAATGCACCTGCTGTTGATGGAGTGCACCACGGGTGGGACGCTAGCGTCCCACCTAGCCCATAGAGGTTAACCTGACCACGTTTCCCACTACCTTCTGCTGCTGTGACAGCAGTAGACACATTTCCTCAAGCGAAAACGCTTCTTCTCACTGAACTGGTCTAACCCCACCGTCTTCTGCAACATCACAGCTGACCTCACAAACTTATCAACATCAATAAAATCTGCCAATTTGACAGATTTCCCAAAAGTCTGATCCAGGAACCCATTGACCTCCTCCAGATTGTAAATTGAGTCGTCACCAGCTGCTATCTTATCAATAGAGTTATCCATATCCTGCTCCTGATCCTCCTCAACTGAGGCCACAGACCCCTGACTCCCTTCTTCTACATCCCTCTCAACACTCCCCACTTGCACCCCATCACTCGTACCAGGCATCTCCTCCACTACCTGGGAGACTAGCTCCACCTGAACCCCATTACTCACAGAGGGCATCTCCTCCACTACCTGGGAGACTAGCCCCACCTGAACCCCATTACTAGTAGTGGACATCTCCTCCACTACCTGGGAGACTAGCCCCACCAGAACCCCATTACTAGTAGTGGACATCTCCTTCACTACCTGGGAGACTAGCCCCACCTGAACCCCATTACTAGTAGTGGACATCTCCTCCACTACCTGGTAGACTAGCCCCACCTGAACCCCATTACTAGTAGTGGACATCTCCTCCACTACCTGGGAGACTAGCCCCAACAGAACCCCATTACTAGTAGTGGACATCTCCTCCACTACCTAGGAGACTAGCCCCACCTGAACCCCATTACTAGTAGTGGACATCTCCTCCACTACCTGGGAGACTAGCCCCACCAGAACCCCATTACTAGTAGTGGACATCTCCTCCACTACCTGGGAGACTAGCCCCACCAGAACCCCATTAATAGTAGTGGACATCTCCTCCACTACCTGGTAGACTAGCCCAACCTGAACCCAATTACTAGTAGTGGACATCTCCTCCACTACCTGGGAGACTAGCCCCACCTGAACCCCATTACTAGTAGTGGACATCTCCTCCACTACCTGGGAGCCTAGCTCCACATGAACCCCCTCCTGTACCCCATTACTCGTAGTGGGCATCTACCTGGAAGACTAGCCCCACCTGAACCCCATTACTCATAGTGGACATCTCCTCCACTACCTGGGAGCCTAGCTCCACATGAACCCCCTCCTGTACCCCATTACACATAGTGGACATCTCCTGTATTGACTATCGAGGCATCAACCAAATCACTGTGAGGTACAGTTACCCGCTGCTTCTCATAGCCAGTGCAATCGAGTCAATGCATGGGGCGCGCTTCTTAACAAAATTGGATCTCGGGATTGCTTACAACCTGGTGCGTATCCGGGAGGGGGACGAGTGGAAGACGGCATTTAGTACCACCTCAGGGCACTATGAGTACCTCGTCATGTTGTACGGGTTGATGAATCCTCCATCAGTCTTCCAGGCCTTTATAGATGAGATTTTCCGGGACCTTCACGGGCAGGGTGTAGTGGTGTATATCGACGACATTCTGATATACACCGCTACACGTGCCGAGCATGTGTCCCTGGCGCGCAGGGTGCTTAGTCGACTGTTGGAGCATGACCTGTGCGTCAAGGCTGAGAAATGCCTGTTTTTCCAACAGTCCGTCTCCTTCCTAGGGTACCGCATTTCCACTTCGGGGTTGGAGATCGAGAGTGACTGCATTACAGCCGTGCGTAATTGGCCGACTCCCACCACGGTAAAGGAAGTGCAATGGTTTCTAGGGTTTGCCAACTACTACCGGAGGTTTATCCGGGGCTTTGGTCAGGTAGCGGCTCCCATTACCTCACTGCTGAAGGGGGGACCATTGCGTTTGCAGTGGTCAGCTGAGGCGGACAGGGCTTTTGGTCAGCTGAGGGCTCTGTTTACCTCGGCTCCCGTGCTGGCTCATCCGGATCCCTCTTTAGCGTTCATAGTGGAGGTGGACGTGTCTAAGGCTGGGATAGGAGCCGTGCTCTCTCAGCGCTCGGGTACGCCACCAAAGCTCCGCCCCTGTGCCTTCTTTTCGAAGAAGCTCAGCCCGGCGGAGCGAAACTATGACGTGGGGGACCGGGAGTTGTTGGCTGTCGTCAAGGCTTTGAAGGCGTGGAGACATTGGCTTGAGGGGGCTAAACACCCTTTTCTCATCTGGACGGACCACCGCAATCTGGAGTACATCCGGGCGGCGAGGAGACTGAACCCTCGCCAGGCAAGGTGGGCCATGTTCTTTACCCATTTTGTTTTCACCCTGTCCTACAGACCATGATGTATGACACAGAGGAGCGGTCCATGGATCCCACTCCCATACTCCCAGCCTCTTGCCTGGTGGCACCGATAGTGTGGGAGCTGGACACGGACATCGAGCGGGCGTTACGTACAGAGCCCACTCCCCCCCAGTGTCCAGCTGGGCGTCTGTACGTTCCGTTTGCTGTCCGCGACCGTTTGATCTATTGGGCCCACCCGTCACCCTCCTCTGGTCATCCGGGCATCGGTCGGATGGGGCGCTGTCTTAGTGGGAAGTACTGGTGGTCCACCTTGGCTAAGGACGTGAGGGTTAATGTTTCCTCCTGCTCGGTGTGCGCCCAATGCAAGGCCCCTAGGCACCTGCCCAGAGGGAAGTTACAACCCTTACCCGTTCCACAACGACCGTGGTCGCACCTGTCGGTGGACTTCCTGGCGGATCTGCCTCCCTCACAGGGTAACACCACGATCCTGGTCGTTGTGGATCGGTTTTCTAAGTCTTGCTGTCTCCTCCCTTTGCCCGGTCTCCCTACGGCCCTACAGACTGTGGAGGCCCTGTTTACACACGTCTTCCGGCACTACGGGTGCCTGTGGACATAGTATCTGATCGAGGTCCCCAGTTCACGTCAAGGGTCTGGAGGGCGTTCATGGAATGTCTGGGGGTCTCGGTTAGCCTTACCTCAGGTTTTCACCCCGAGAGTAATGAGCAGGTGGAGAGAGTAAACCAGGATGTGGGTAGGTTTCTGCGGTCTTATTGCCAGGACCGGCCGGGGGAGTGGGCGGCGATCATACCCTGGGCAGAGATGGCCCAGAACTCGCTCCGCCACTCCTCTACCAACCTCTCCCCTTTCCAGTGCGCACTGGGGTACCAGCCGGTTCTGGCGCCGTGGCATCAGAGCCAGATTGAGGCTCCTGCAGTGGACGACTGGTTTAGGCACTCGGAGGAGACGTGGGACGCCGCTCATGTGCACCTTCAGCGGTCCATGAGGCGTCAGAAAGCCAGCGCAGACCGCCACCGCAGTGAAGCCCCGGTGTTCGCACCTGGCTCTCGACCAGAAACCTGCCCCTCCGCCTGCCCTGCCAGAAGCTGGGTCCGTGGTTTGTGGGGCCATTCAAAGTCTTGAGGAGAGTGAACGAGGTTTATTACAGTTTACAGCTTCTCCCAGATTACCGTATTAACTCCTCGTGTCTCTCCTCAGGCCGGTAGTGGCTGGTCCACTCCCGGAGTCTGAGGTGCGGGAGGTTCCTCCACCCCCTCTGGATATAGAGGGGGCCCCGGCGTATGCAGTCCGATCCATCCTGGACTCGAAGGCGTCGGGCGAGGGGCCTTCAGTACCTTGTGGAGTTGGAGGGGTACGGTCCCGAGGAGAGATGCTGGGTGCCTGTGGAGGCCATATTGGACCCTTCGATGCTGCGGGATTTCCACCGTCTCCATCCGGATCGCCCTGCGCCTTGCCCTCCGGGTCGTCCCCGAGGCCGGTGTCGGCACACTGCTGGAGCTGGAGTCGGTCCCTCTCCTTGTTCGAGCGGCTTTCGGCGGTCGACGTCACCGGCCTTCTAGCCATCACCGATCCACTTTTCATTTTCCATTTGTTTTGTCTTTGGTTTTTACACACCTGGTTTCAATTCCCCCATTTAACTGTTCATTATTTAACCATCTGGAGTACCCCCATGTTTGTGTGCGTGTTTGTTTTATTGTAAGGCTGTATCTGACGGGTGGTATATTGTTACCGGGTTTTGTATATATGCCCGTTTATTTCGTGGTACCGGTAATTTTCCAGCACCATAGTATTGTGTTTATACTGGTGTTTTCTTGAATTAAATACTTTGTCCACACATCTCAGCTTTCCTGCGCCTGACTCCTTTCACCAGTTACCCAAAGTCTTGACAGTCTGTTGTCATACTTGGCTTTAAACGATAACTCCAAAGTCTGCTACGGTGAGTCCAAAAACATAAACACCTGTCGCTGAAACGACATAACCTGTTTCAAAGCCGGGTGTTTGCAACCCAACGGGACAATCTTAATTGAACTTGCGAACTTCCCAAACCGCAATAACTCACACTCCAATAGCGTATTGGGAATAAACGGCGGTTGATTTGAAATCGTTACCCTTGTTGATGGAGATAAAAGCGGCGTAAGTTGAATAAACATTCCTTTAAGAAGTACGCCATGCTCAACCATACGAGGCGCTCTTCTTTAAGAAAAACCACCACCGCTTAATTCATCCGTGACGCATAAGCAACATTCTCATATCCTACCTTCTCTCCTATGGAGACCAGAAACTCCTCCACCGTGACAGTAGCTTCAGTAACACACCTAAAGCCGTGCCGAAGTGACAGGTACGTTGTCCCCATGTGGGTCGCCATCACCGCCAAAACCAGGGTAATTTCGACACGAAAAACAATGTACTTAATTCTACCACAACAACTAAATAAAATAATGATAACCTTAACCATGCATAGGAAGAAAAAAATGATAGCACCAAGAAAAGGAAACGTAAAAGAAAAACAAGATATCTAACTCCACACAACACTCGCACTCACTCACACAATTCCCAGCATGCACCAAACACTCCCAGCATGCAGAGAGAGTGAGAGAGAGAGAAATGGCCCACGTGTTTCTCCAGTTGTTGAGGTTTGGCATGGTAGGACTGGAGGCAAGGCAGGGGTTTGTCCAGGTGTTGAGGTTTGGCATGGTAGGACTGGAGGCAAGGCAGGGGTTTGTCCAGTTGTTGAGGTTTGGCATGGTAGGACTGGAGGCAAGGCAGGGGTTTGTCCAGTTGTTGAGGTTTGGCATGGTAGGACTGGAGGCAAGGCAGGGAAGGATGCATGCTGCTCTGGCAGTGTTCGGTGTCATTGTCTCTTTCAGCCACCAACACCCAACAGCAGGCCAAGTGCATTTCAGCTTGGCTCTCTAGGATAAAGCCAGGAAGAGAGAGAGAGGTGTGTGTGTGTGTGTGTGTGTGTGTGAACATAGATGTAGATGTGTTTCCTGAATATGAATGAGCAGAGTCAATGGGATCTCATTAATCAGCTGTGCCAGATAAATGATGGACCTCTGGTGGACCTGCTACCGTGTCACTGCTACACTCTTTCTCTGGCTTTCCCTCTATCTCTCTCTCTCTCGCTCTCTTTCTCTCGCTCTCTTTCTCTCTCTCTCTTTCTCTCTCTCTCTTTCTCTCGCTCTCTTTCTCTCTCTCTCTCTCTCTCGCTCTCTCTCTCGCTCTCTTTCTCTCTCTCTCTCTCTCTCTCTCACTCTTTCTCTCTCGCTCTCTCTCTTTCTCTCTCTCTCTTTCTCTCTCTTTCTCGCTGTCTTTCAGAACAACTCTTTACTCTCCCTGCTACTCTCATCCACCTGAAGAGAGAAAGTTATCTCCCACCATCTCACTCTGTTGTCAAACACATGCGGTTACGTAGAATCAGACTCAGACACACCCATACCCTCCCATACATGCACACATAGGGAAATTATTTTCCTGTGTAACCAGTCACTTGATTTCCTGTCTTCTCCACTCCATTCTCCACCTGTTGAAGGTGAAGTGCGGATCACTCCGGGGCTCACTCTCTAGGCCACAACCTCACACAGGGACTGGAGTTAGTTGATCAGAGAGAATTTATTCAACAGATACAAGACAACATTTGGAAGAAGGAGTGACAACAAATTATAAAATGGCTTCCAGCTCATTTTTCCCAGAAGAGGATTTATCTTGTCCTGTGTGCTGTGATATCTTTGTTGATCCAGTTGTTCTGTCATGTAGCCACAGCGTCTGTAAAACCTGTCTGCAGAACTTCTGGAAACAGAAGGGATCTCAGGAATGCCCACTCTGTAGGAGAAGATCCTCAAAGACTGAACCTCCCTGTAACCAGGTCTTAAAGAACCTGTGTGAGTCCTTCTTACAGAAGAGAATTCAGAGAGATTCAGCAGGACCTGCGGTGCTCTGCAGTCTGCACAATGAGAATCTCAAGCTCTTCTGTCTGGAGGATAAACAGTCCATCTGCTTTGTGTGCCAGGCCTCAAAGAAACATAAATATCATGACTGTGTGCCAATAGATGAGGCTGCGCAGGATCACAAGGTAAGAGAACCTGTTTAACTTGCTTTAGATTTACATGAGTCATGCTGAAACTGCTTCCCTGTCATTTGGCAAAAGTGATAACATTCCGGAATATGAATCCACTAGTTCACCAGTGCGAAACAAAAGGCAGAATAATATGTTGTTTGGAGCTATGTTAGATTCCATACATGTACTGTCTGTGTGACGTTCGTCATAAAGGGTAGACCAAGGCGCAGCGTGTGTTGGGTTCATCATATTTTTATTTAACGGTGAACCAGCAAAAAACAAAACAATAAACAACACAATGGACGAAAGGTCTTGCAGGCTACTAACAGCAATACAAAAACAAGATCCCACAACTGAAAGTGGGAAAAAGGGCTGCCTAAGTATGATTTCCAATCAGAGACAACGATAGACAGCTGCCTCTGATTGGAAACCATACTAGGCCAATCAAAGGAAAAAAAACACCATAGAAATATAACACATAGAATGCCCACCCCATGTCACACCCTGACCTAACCAAACAGAGAAAAACGTCTCTCTCAGGTCAGGGCGTGACAGTCTGTGAGTAGTTGTCAGGATTATACTAAACCACCTAGAGTCTAGGCTATTTGATTCAGAATTTTAGGACCCCTTTAGGTATAAAAAAAAACATACAAAAATTATTTGTGGAAACATTGAATTTAGTCTTACTGCTATTAGCCCATAGAAACACAATGAATAACAGATTCATACAGTGCATTTGGAAAAAGTATTCAGACCCCTTGAATTTTTCCACTTTTTTTTTTACATTATAGCTTTGTTCTAAAATTGATTAAATTATATAAAAATTGTATCGATCTACACAAAATATCCCATAATGAAAAAGTGAAAACAGATTTTTAGAAACTGTGGGACCTTATATAGACAGATGTGGGCCTTTCCAAATCATGCCCAATCAATTGAATTTACCACAATGGATACAGGATGCACTTGAGCTCAATTTCGTAGCAAAGTTCTGAATACTTATGTCAATAAGGAATTTCTGTTGTGTTTATATATTTGCAAAAAATGTCTAAAAAACAGTTTTCGCATTGTCAATATGGGGTATAATGTGATTTTTTTTTTAAATAGATTTTAGAGATAAGGCTGTAACGTAACAAAATATGGAAAAAGTCAAGGGGTCTGAATACTTCCGAAGGCACTGTACATCCATTCATTTTTTAAACTGGTACTGGGCTACCTTCAGATGAGTCTTGTGAGACTTGTGGGCAAAACAACCAACATGCATGAGTTTGTGAGAATCTCACCTTTCCATAGAGGGGTAATATTATTATGTAGCCCAAACTGTTCGGACGCTACAGACAGAAGTTTTCAGATTGGCGGATCCGACTTTAGACGAGTTGTCACGTTAACTCCAGGGTAAGGAAGCATGCAGGAAACCCCTACCATCCCCGTCACCCCATCCTCCAAAGATTCACCTCTGGCAGGCGGTTCAGGTCACCCATGATCAAAACCTCCCACCCCCTGAAGCGTTTCTCCCCCCCGGGTTATGGCCCTCACCAACCGGCCACCTGGCCCATAGGAGGCTGCTGAGGGGATCTGGCCCATAGCGACTAAAGGACCATGTATACTGCACATCGCATCAAGCCATCTCTGAACTGTAGACAAAAAAGCTACACTATACTGCATTGCACTCTGTCCATCTCTCTGTATTTAGATATATTCTTACTGATACTGTAAATGTAGTATCCGTATAAATATATCTCCACTGTATATCAACCGTATACACACTGTACATTTGTGTATCTGCTCATTCTCTTATAGTTCTATGCTCACTCTACCTAGTTGTATATAATGTATGTACAATTTCTTTAAACTTCATTGTCTGTATTCTGCCTCTAAATGTTGTCTCTCAGGCAGCTCCATATCACCAAGTAACATTCTGACTGTGTACTTGGTGAATAAAGATGATTCTGATTCCACCGCAGATGTGGAAGGCCAAACATTGGTGGAGGCAGTGGATTGAGACACAGCTCAGTCCATGCAAACAGATATCTCTCGCTTAAACAGACAGATTTTATGGAGATGTTTGTATTATGCTAACTGGTTCAAGACCAACTTGGGGTGAGAAGAGGGAGGGAAGCAACACTGTTACATTGATGCTGTCGATCCGGATCACTGGTTGCTGCGGAAAAGAAGGTCAAAGGGGGATGAGTGTAACCGGTGTAAAATGGCTAGCTAGTTGGCTAGCTAGCCTTCCCTGTAGCTCAGTTGGTAGAGCATGGTGTTTGCAACGCCAGGGTTGTGGGTTCGATTCCCACGGGGGGCCAGCACAAAAAAAAATGTATGAAATTGTATGAAATGTATGCATTCACTACTGTAAGTCGCTCTGGATAAGAGCTAAATGACAAAAATAAAAATAAAAAATGTAGTTAGCGGAGTGCACTAGCGACGTCACTCGCTCAGAGACCTTGAAGTAGTTGTTTCCCTTCCTCTGCATGGGCCGCTGCTTTTTTTATAGAGTGATAGGTAACAAGGCTTCGTGGGTGACTGTTGTTGATGTGTTCAGAGGGTCCCTGGTTCAAGCCCAGGTTGGTAGCAAGGTAACTGTTACACTGGCTTGCTGTGATTGGCTCAGATAATGGATAAAAATGGTGTTCATGAACTTCTTTAGCTAGCTAACCAAACGAGACAGAAGACACCCTGTAACAACTGATAATATAATGAAATGCTAATAGTGTAATAACTGCTAATAATGTAATACTTTTTGCATTTATAATGTAATAAATGTCAATCATATTTTAAATATGCTGAACGCATAATGTTTCAGCGCATGTTGTAATAATTATTACATTATGTGTTGATGACTACCTTACAGTAAAAAAATGTTTCCATTACTAGTGTAATAACTGTCTCATCGTAGCCGGGGATCAGGTCTACCAACATCGTGTCGTCAGAAAACTTGATGATGGTGTTGGAGTCGTGTGTGGCCACGCGGTCGTGGGTGAACAGAGAGTACAGGAGGGGACTAAGCACACACCCCTGTGGTACACTGACAACCTGAAATAGTCCATTCACTCATGCTGCCAAACATACCCTCGTAAAACTGAATAGCCTACCAATCCTCGACTTCGGCGATGTCATTTACAAAATAGCCTCCAACACTCTAATCAACAAATTGGATGCAGTCTATCACAGCGCCATCCGTTTTGTCACCAAAGCCCCATATACTATCCACCACTGTGACCTGTACGCTCTCGTTGGCTGGCCCTCACTTCATACTCGTCGCCAAACCCACTGGCGCCAGGTCATCTACAAGTCTTTGCTAGGTAAAGCCCCGCCTTATCTCAGTTCACTGGTCACCATAGCAGCACAGCAAGAATTTTGTCTTGGTCACTAAGACCCTCACAAACGTTTACAGATTCACCATAGAGCATCCTGACTGGTTGTATCACTGCCTGGTATGTCAATTGCACTGTCACCAACCGCAGGGCTCTCCAGAGTGTGGTGCGGTCAGCCTAGCTCATCACCGGAGGCACACTGCCTGCCCTCCAGGACATCTGCAGCACCTGGTGTCACAGGAAGGCCAAGAAGTTCATCAAGGAGCTCAGCCACCCGAGCCATGGCTTGTTAACCCTGCTACCATCTAGAAGGTGGAGACAGTACAGGTGCATCAAAGCTGGGACTCAGAGACTGAAAAACAGCTTCCATTTCCAGGCCATCAGACGGTTAATTAAATAGTCACCACTAGCCGGCGTCCACCCAGAACCCTGCCCTGAACCTTAGTCACTGTTACTAGCCGACTACCACCCACTACTCAACCCTGCACTTTAGATACTACTGCCCTACAGATGTAGGAACTTAATTTGGTCAATATTTTGTTGCTGAGAAACGCGAACTTGTAGTATATTCATGGTTTAAAAAGGCTTCTAAAGTTTGTAATTTCCATTTTAATATGCGACCCATTTCAAGAAGCTAGGCGTATGTCGCACATCACCACTTCACAGGAGAGGCATTTGATAATCATTTTTTTTTAAATCAAAATGTGTTTTTGGCAGAAATGCCTTCTGGAACATGTGATTTTTAATTTGCCTTAATAACAAACTTGCGTGCCGTCTGTAAACACGAATACAATTGTTAAATTACGAGCCATGTAGGTTTAACCTGAGTGGCAGGTATCCTAGTGGTTAGAGCGTTGGACTAGTAACCGAAAAGTTGCAAGATTGAATCACCTAGCAGACAAGGTAAAAATCTGTCGTTCTGCACCTGAACAAGGCAGTTAACTCGTCATTGAAAATAAGAATTTGTTCTTAACTGACTTGCCTAGTTAAATAAAGGTAAAAAATAAAAAAACACGGAAAAAGGTCAGGAACCTTTCTGGATGACTGAGATAATGGATGATCTGGATATGCTAAAAGATGAGTTTGGATTAGTCTGTTTCTGTGTATAACATGAGCTGCTGCTCAGTATGTGTAGATAATCCTTGCTACAGTGTCTTTTTTGAAAATAAATCATGGAGAACTGCAAAAGTGTTGCTAATGCTCTCAACATTGCTGCCCTGAATTTATCAAGCGCTATCAACGAAGATCAGTGGGAAAAAGTTGTGATGAACTACTTTCTGGAAGACGATCGTGCCATGCTGACTCTCTCTGACTCTGAAAATGATGCCGGCCTTGAGGACATCCCTCATTTAGGTAAAAACAGTTTAATTGAATCAGACGCTGTAGAGTTTTCTGATGACAGTAATGGAGAAGAAACGGCGATCAACAGGGTTGTTTTTAAATCAGTGGAATGCGCGGTGGAAGCGCAGTATGATTGCAAAAGCGGAAGGAATCAAAAGAGAACCCAGAAGGCTGTTGTATAAAACACCTGTCTCCGGATTACATCTTCAAACTAAGGGCAACTATTGCGTCCATGACAGAGAGGGAGAAGCGTTCATCCATGTATACAGCTAACAGTCTAGCTACATTTTGAGATATTATAGTTCTACATTTTGTCAGAAAGCTGTTTTCATTGCATGGTGGCTAACTATGACAATCCGTTTGTATTGCTAGTAGTATGGGTTGGGATTATGGTTCATTGTTTAGCTCACTCTGTTTAGCACATCGCCTCACATGTGAATCCTTAAAGAGATGGGTGGGGCTAAGGCTTAAGAGGGTGTGAACGATGCTGAATGGGTGCAGACAAAGATGAGCTCTCCAGTAAGTTTACCAAAAGATTCAAGGGACATTTTCTCAAAAGTGGGGATACAGGTTTATCAACTTTCAAAGCAGAATTACTTTTCCATTGTTCCTCAACTGCAGTTTATGATACACCATTTTCTAGCTCTGACACTCTGCTTTTATCCAATGTAAAAAACAACATTTCAAATGTTGATACATAAGACCAAATCAAGGTGGTGGGTCACGTCAGACTTGATTTGCCCTAACGAAAAATGTATTAACCCCCACAAATAATGACCATTAATTATAATCCATATAATAATTAACATTTCCTGTTGCTGCAGGATTATTTTCCTGCCATAACAAACTGGCTCAAATTAAGATTCTACATCTGTATGTACACAGTCAATGAACATTGGCCACTTTAGTCATTTTTACATACTGTTTTACCCACTTCATATGTATTTACTTTATTCTAGTCAATGCTCATCCTATATAACTACTGCTGTAAATACATGTTCTATTCATATACTGTCCATACTGTCTATACCTATACAGTGTCTATACCTATACAGTGTCTTTACCTATACAGTGTCTATACCTATACAGTGTCTTTACCTATACAATGTCTATACCTATACAGTGTCACAGTGTCTATACCTATACAGTGTCTTTACCTATACTGTGTCTATACCTATACAGTGTCTATACCTATACAGTGTCTATACCTATACAGTGTATATACCTGTACAGTCTCTATTTCTATACAGTGTATATACCTATACAGTGTTACAGTGTCTATACCTATACAGCGTCTTTACCTATACAATGTCTATACATATACAGTGCCTATACCTATACAGTGTATATACCTATACAGTGTCTATACCTATGCAGTGTCTATACCTATACAGTGTCACAGTGTATATACCTATACAATGTATATACCTATACAGTGTCTATACCTATACAGTGCCAATAGAAAGTCTGCACGGTCTTGAACTTTAAAAAAAATGTTGTTGTGGGACAAAGTGGGATTGAAATAGATGTAATTCTAATGCTTTGTCATTGATTTTAAAATATACTCTATAATATCAAAGTGAAAATACAATTATTTACTGTATATATATATATGGACACACGTACTCACGCAAGTTTTTAGATTTTTTTAAGAATGCCAAGAGTGTGCAAATCTGTCATCAAGGCAAAGGGTGGCTACTTTGAAGAATCTGAAATCTAAATTATATTTTGATTTGTTTAACACTTTTTTGGTTACGGCATGATTCCACGTGTGTTATTTCATAGTTTTGATGACTTCACTATTATTCTACAATGTAGAAAATAGCAAAAATAAAGAAAAACCCTTGAACAAATAGGTGTGTCCAAACTTGACTGGTACTGTATATATACAGTGCCTTCAGAAAGTATTCAGGACCCTTGACTTTTTCCACATTGTTACGTTACATTCTTACTCTAAAATGGATTAAAACAATAATAATTCCTCAGCAATCAACACACAATACCCCATAATGACAAAGTGAAAACAGGTTTTTAGAAATTTCACACATTTATAAAAAATTTAAAACAGAATTTTGCTGTCTAGCCATGATCCACAAAACCTTGACAGAGCATTTTGTAAAGAATAATGGCCAAATATTCCACTTCTCTGATTCAGAGGGGTTAAATGTTTTGGTTAAATGCATTGTTGTGCAACTGACTAGCTATCCCCTTTCTCCTTTCCCAATGCACAACGCTCTTATGACAATTACCCAAGAAGACTCACAGCTGTAATTACTGCAAAACGTGTTTCTAACATGTATTGACTCAGGGGGGTGAATATTAGTGTGTTATTTTTTATTAGTCTTTCGTTTTTCCAATTTGACCTTAGACTATTTTGTGTAGATCGTTGACCCCCCCCCCCCCCCCAAAAAGACAATTCAATCCATTTTAATCCCAGAATAAAATGTGAAGAAATCTAAATTGGGAAATATTTATTCCAGACTTTGACATTACTCATTCTGGTATTTCTTAATTTGGGTGTATTGTTTTGTATTGCTAGGTATTACTGCACTGTTGGAGATAGACACACAAGCATTTAGCTAGGTATTACTGCACTGTTGGAGCTAGAACACAAGCATTTAGCTACACCTGCGATAACATCTGCATACTGCACACCACCAATAAGATTTAATTGGACATGCGCGCGCACACACACACACACACAGGCACATACACACACAGGCACATACACACACAGGCACACACACACACACAGGCACACACACATACACACAGGCACACACACACACAGGCACACACACACACGCAAAGCTTTTAATAGTGTTTTCAACTTACATATTTTACACACTTTGACATACATAATTACGTTGTGTATGTTTATTCATAAAGTCATTATTATTCAACATGTCCTCACCTGGGATTTCAACTCACAACCTCTTGGTTGACGGAATTCCAATCATCCTGCTATGCCACCGTGTAGGTGTTACTGACTGACTGGTTTCACCTGTATTCCTACAACTTTACACTTCAAAGTACATCTCAGCTCTGTTAAAAAATACTCTCAAGAAAACCTCATTTATCAGAAGTCACATGAAAACAGAATACTATGTCCCACCAACATTAGACAACTATACTGAAAACACTATACTGAAAACACAAACTAAAATCTCAAATAAGTAAGTGAAATCAATGATGAGAGAATAGTCATATTAACTAATAACTAAGGGTGCGTTCGTAAATTCCCTCTGGCTATCTACTCCGATTTCAGAGCACTCTTGTCTGAGTGTCCCAGAGCGCAGAATAACTGATGAACTTAGGACCGCTCAACACCCGTTGAATATGGCCGGTGTCAGTAAACGACGGCAAAAAAAACGTAATTAAATTGTTGCCAGCAGCACAGTTACAGTCACCAACGCTCTAGTTAACATGAAAACAGCTTAACCAGCTCTGCTAGTGCAAGTAAAATGGTCAGAGTGAGGTGTTCTCTCAATTATGCCTGGAAGTCCCTAGCAAGCTAGCTAACTTTTGCCAGTTAGCTTGGATGCTTGTCTGCCTTTGTGAGGTCAGAACACTCTGATCAACCCTACTCCTCGGCCAGAGTGTCCAGTTTGCACTATAAACGCGAAACGCTCTGAATTTACGAACGGACAATCTGACAACGCTCTGAATTTGTAGTATGGAGCGACACCTGAGACAGCGTTTTTCACCAACATCAACAAAACACCAAATTATGGAATTTCTTGAGGAAGAATGGTGTCGCATCCTTCCAATGGTGTCGCATCCTTATTTTTGGCAGTTACCTGTATATCGAGCGCACCTCAAGTATTTCAAATATTTTGGATATTCAACCCATGTCCACTATGCTGCCTCTACAGGAATACATTGGATTTGATCACGTTGGATGTGTTCTGTTAGAACACATCCATGGATGGACTGAACAGTTCTGTTAGAACTCATTTGGTAATCTGCTGCATAACAGTATAGTGAGGTTTTGTCTCATTTCAGGAGCAACTCCAGACTGCCTTGAAGCCCTTACAGAATAAAATGGAAGTCTTCAATGAAGTTAAACAAACATTTGATCAAACAGCTGAGCACATTAAGGTATGTATAAATCCTACAAGTGTTCCTTAGTTATAGAAGTATTATTGGAGAATTCTAATTAGAATCCAAATGTTTGATATTGTCTCCAGAGCCAGACCCAGCACACAGAGAGACAGATTAAGAAGGAGTTTGAGAAGCTTCACCAGTTTCTACTAGATGAAGAGGCAGTCAGCATCGCTGCACTGAGGAAGGAAGAGGAGCACAAGAGTCTGATGATGATGAAGAAGATTGAGAAGATGAAAAGAGAGATATCATCCCTTTCAGACACAATCAAATCCATAGAGGTGGAGTTGATAGCTACAGACATCTCATTCCTGCAGGTTAGAACTTCTCTCTCATCTGGTCATTGTGGTCCGACAGTAAATACTAATCCCTTTGCCCAATAATCACATTTTGTCATATGCTTTACAGAACTTCAAGGCCACCATAGAAAGGTAAGTATGTTGCCTCCTGTCTCTCTTCTCTTGGGTTCTGAACCCAAGCCCACAGCAGAACTAACTCCTGAATGTTCTTCCAGAGCCCACTGCACACTGCCGTACCCAGAGAGGGTTTCAGGAGCGCTGATAGATGTAGCCAAACACCTTGGCAACCTGCAGTTCAGAGTCTGGGAGAAGATGCAGGGGATTGTCAAACATAGTGAGTACAAAATTGATAATATTAATGAACAGAGTTAATTGAAAAGCCAATATAATAAGCCATGTATTGTTCATACAATACGACCTCTTCTGTTTTTAGCCCCTGTGATTCTTGACCCCAACACTGCACATGCCTGTCTCTCTCTGTCTGAAGATCTGACCACTGTGAGATGCTCAGACCAAAGGCAGCAGCTCCCTGACAACCCGGAGCGGTGTATGTTCTACGCAGATGTTCTGGGCTCTGAGGGGTTTAGCTCAGGGAAGCACAGCTGGGAGGTGGAGGTGGGGGATCACCCATACTGGTTTCTAGGAGTGGTCAAAGAGTCCATCAACAGGAAGGTAGAGATAAATAGAACACCAAGTTTTGGAATATGGCAAATTGGGCAGATGTCTGGTCAATATATAGAAGCAGACAGGACACTTGCTATGAAGAGGAGACCCCGGAGGATCAGAGTGGAGCTGGATTACAACAGGGGGGAGTTGTCCTTTTACGACCCCAAGGACATGACACTTATCCACACATATAAAGACAGGTTTACTAAGCGACTTTACCCATTCCTCTCTGTTGGACTGGCTGTTGGTGCCAACAACCCTAATTTACAGATCTGCTTATCAAAGAGTTGTCTTTGACAGTGCTGTCATCACAGTGATATGTCCAGCTCCTTTATTGGCCCAATAACAAACTTTATTTCATTTTAACCTGTTGGGGCTAGGGGGCAGTATTTTCATGGCTGGATAAAAAAACGTACCCAATTTAATCTGGTTACTAATCCTACCCAGTAACTAGAATATGCATATACTTATTATATATGGATAGAAAACACCCTAAAGTTTCTAAAACTGTTTGAATGGTGTCTGTGAGTATAACAGAACTCATTTGGCAGGCAAAACCCTGAGACAGATTCTGACAGGAATTGGATACCTGATGTGTTGAATTACCTTTAAGCCTATGCCATTGAAACACACAGGGGCTTATTAATGTTTTGGCACTTCCTATTGCTTCCACTAGATGTCACCAGCCTTTACAAAGTGTTTTGAGTCTTCTACTGTGAGATCTGACTGAACAAGAGCCTTGGAACGGTGATGGCCGATTAGACTCTGGCGCGCGAGGTCATGTTGGGTACCCTCGTTCCAATACGTTTTAAAAGAGAATGCATTCGTCCACCTTGAATATTATTCATGTTCTGGTTAAAAAAGGCACTAATGATTTATGCTATTGTCGTGTCTTTGGGGGTACCATTAAACTGAAGATATGTTTATCAATTAGCTCCCTGTAATTATTATCACGCGATTAAACTGATTAATCGTTTAACCTGTTAGGGCTAGGGGGCAGCATTGACACGGCTGGATAAAAAACATACCCGATTTAATCTGGTTACCACTCCTACTCAGTAACTAGAATATGCATATACTTATTACATATGGATAGAAAACACCCTAAATTTTCTAAAACTGTTTGAATGGTGTCTGTGAGTATAACAGAACTCAAATGGCAGGTCAAAACCTGAGAGATTCCTTTACAGGAAGTGGCCTGTCTGACCATTTGTTGAACTTCTTGTCCATCTCTATCATTTACTAAGGATCTCTGCTCTAACGTGACACTTCCCACGTCGTCCATAGGCGCTCAGAGCCCGGGAAAAAACAGAATGTCGTCATTCCAGCCCCAGGCTGAAACACATTATCGCCTTTCTCAAGTGGCCCATCAAGAGACACTAGCTTATGCGCGTGACCCCGACCGCCCCCGCCTTTGGGATTTTTTCCTCTGTTTGCCGAAAAGGAGATTCCCTGTCGGAATATTATCGCTTTTCTACGAGAAAAATGGCGTAAAAATTGATTTTAAACAGCGGTTGACATGCTTCGAAGTACGGTCATGGAATACTTAGAATTTTATTGTCACGAATTGCGCCAAGCGCGTGACACTTCTTTACTATTTCGGATAGTGTCTGGAACGCACGAACAAAACGCCGCTATTCGGATATAACGATGGATTATTTTGGACCAAACCAACATTTGTTATTGAAGTAGCTGTCCTGGGTGTGTATTCTGACGAAGACAACAAAAGGTAATGACATTTTTATAATAGTAAATATGATTATGGTGAGTGCTAAACTTGCCGGGTGTCTAAATAGCGAGCCCGTGATGCCTGGGCTATGTACTTAGAATATTGCAAAATGTGCTTTCACCAAAAAGCTATTTTAAAATCGGACATATCGAGTGCATAGAGGAGGTCTGTATCTATAATTCTTAAAATAATTGTTATGCTTTTAATGAACGTTTATCGTGAGTAATTTAGTAAAATGTTAGCGAATTCCCCGGAAGTTTGCGGGGGGTATGCTAGTTCTGAACGTCACATGCTAATGTAAAAAGCTGGTTTTTGATATAAATATGAACTTGATTGAATAAAACATGCATGTATTGTATAACATAATGTCCTAGGGTTGTCATCTGATGAAGATCATCAAAGGTGAGTGCTGCATTTAGCTGTCTTCTGGGTTTTGGTGACATTATATGCTGGCTTGAAAAATGGGTGTCTGATTATTTCTGGCTTGGTACTCTGCTGACATAATCTAATGTTTTGCTTTCGTTGTAAAGCCTTTTTGAAATCGGACAGTGTGGTTAGATTAACGAGAGTCTTATCTTTAAATGGCTGTAAAATAGTCATATGTTTGAGAAATTGAAGTAATAGGATTTTTAAGGTTTTGAAAATCGCGCCACAGGATAGCCGTGGCTGTTACGTAGGTGGGACGAATTCGTCCCGCCTAGCCTAGAGAGGTTAATTGTAATTAACTAGGAGATCGGGGCACCAAGGAGAATATTCAGATTACAAAGCTATAATTTTCCTAATATAACTTTCCTGTACTATAATATTCTATTCTATTATAGTATAGGCCGATTATCTTCTAGTTTAAATGGTGTATTTACCTCGAGTCCAGTCTCATTCCAAACGTCGTAAATTGTTGTATCTGCACCAGTCTTTACTAAAATCATCCATACATCAATTGTCTTAAAATCATTTATTTACTACACTAAGTAATTAACAGAAAACATACAAACAGTAATTATCGTCACAAAGGTTTGGTAGAGGAATGTGCCCTTGTGGGCTAAACAGGCAGGTCGGCCTGTTGAACAATGGGTCATAAACGGTCTGCTGAGAAGTTACACAGAGTTCATTAATATTAACAATTGAAGGCTCACTCATTCGGGAACAATTGCAATCAATATATATTTACGCTCATGTGTCGTCGTGATCCTTGTTCGAGAGTTCTGTTCTGTTGGGGAGTTTTGTCCGCGTTCTCTCTCTCTCTCTCTCTCTCTCTCTCTCTCTCTCGGTTAGAATGGATCTTTCAGAGCGACATTCATTAATGTCGTCATCGAATGGTTGTTTCGTTGGTCTTCGCGTTCAATGATATAATTTACTTAGCTGCAGACTAATAATTAATATCAAAGACTTGTTCTTATTCTGTCGGTCTCGATAGTCTAAAAGTTAACCACGTGGTATAGTTCACTTTCAGTAGAGTACTTGGATGGTCAAACCTCTGGCCATAGAGTGTAGGCCTGGTCTGAAGAAATGTAAATCAGGGGGTGTTTTATAGTGCCCATAGAACAGCTTGTCAAATGACGCCTGGTCCTGTATGGGTCTCTGGGGGCGTGCCTATGACTGAGTTAGATTTGGTTACAGAAATACAATTCTATCACATTACATCAGTACATAGCATCTCAATGTCTTACAAAAGCTTTATCCTTATTAATACATTCTATACAACCATTATGATGCTATTATATAAACAGTTTTATGGTAATATGGCTATATTGTCTCTTCTGAGTATCACAAAATTGTACCAAGCGGATCAGTTCGTAGCTGGATTCTTCACCAATCTTCCATACCTTCTCCAGAACACAAAATGTCGCTTGGCTCTCCAATTCTATGAGTTGGAAGAATTTCCTGTGTCTCTCTATGGGCCATGTGGCCAGAGACTCTCTAGGGAATTTTAGAGTTTTTACGACCCTTTACACACAGGGTGGATTGGGGGGAAGGTAGGGGGTGGTTTTGCAGAAGGGAGGGGGTCAACTGTCCTCCCTGTACCAAAAGAGGCCAACGTCATGACACTATACAACGTTTGACATGTTTGAACGAACGTAAATATATTTTTTCCCCTCGTTCATGAAGTGAAGTAGGGCGGGCTTAGATCATGTGCTAACAACACGGAGCTTTTTGGACATAAATGATGAGCTTTTTTGAACAAAACTACATTCGTTATGGACCTGGGATCCCTGGAAGTGACATCTGATGAAGAGAATCAAAGGTAATGGATTATTTACATAGTATTTTAGATTTTAGATCTCTCCAACATGGCGGTTAGTCTGTATCGCAAAGCGTATTTTTCTGGGCGCAGTGCTCAGATTATTGCAAAGTGTGATTTCCCAGTAAGGTTATTTTTAAATCTGGCAAGTCGATTGCGTTCAAGAGATGTAAATCTATAATTCTTTAAATGACAATATAATATTTTACCAATGTTTTCTAATATTAATGATTTAATTTGTTGTGCTGACTTGACTGCCGGTTATTGGAGGGAAACGATTTCCTGAACATCAACGCCATAGTAAAACGCTATTTTTGGATATAAATATGAACTTGATAGAACTAAAAATGCATGTATTGTCTAACATAATGTCCTAGGAGTGTCATCTGATGGAGATTGTCAAAGGTTAGTGCATAACTTCAGCTGATTTTGTGGTTTTGGTGATGCCTGTCTTTGAATTGACAAAACATTACACACAGCTATTGTCAATGTACTCTCCTAACATAATCTATCTTTATGCTTTCGCCGTAAAACCTTTTTGAAATCGGACAATGTGGTTAGATTAAGGAGATGTTTATCTTTCAAAGGGTGTAAGATAGTTGTATGTTTGAAAAATTTGAATTTTGACATTTATTTGGTTTCAAATTTGCCGCTCTTGAAATGCACCTGCTGTTGATAGGGTGCACCACGGGTGGCACGCTAGCGTCCCACATAGCCCCAAGAGGTTAACACACTAGCAAGTTCGAAACAAACCCCACTCCTCATTCACTGCACATAGAACCCCATCCAATCCCTCTCAAAATCCCCCAGATGGTTTTCCATCCTCCCATATGCATACTCCAGTGTGAGCCGAGCCGGCATAAGTACTAGCAGCACAGCTCTGGGGTCTATACACCCCGCCACATGCATCTCATGTTTCCTGGCACACTGCCATTTTTAACTGTCCCAACCAGTAGTTTACTAGGCAGTCCCTTCACCTATTGGCTACGCTATACGTAGGCCCGCCAATAAATGGGTCCAGAGTCAGACCCAAAAACAAAAGTAGGGTGGTTGGTCGGGGTGGAGGGAGGGCTTATAACATGATTATCTAGCAACCAAAAGGTTGTGAGATCCAATCTCATCACGGACAACTTCAGAATTTTTGCTAATTAGCAACTTTTCAACTACTTACTACTTTTTAGCTACTTTGCAACTACTCAGCATGTTAGCTAACCCTGACCCTAACCTTCTCTATGAGAGGCTTATACAGGGAGCGCCAACATCCTCTCAGAGAGGAGCCACGTTCCCAACCCCCGTCCCTCTACCACCCTGTTGCCCTCAGCCCATGCAGATGGTCTTTCTGAGCCACCTTCACAGCTACCATGTACAGAGCCTTTTTGCTGTGCAAAAGGTTCCCAGCTTTGGAGTCTTGAACGATAGGATCATTCCCTCACCCTACTGGTATTCTCTGCAGTGGCAGCAATTGTGAAAGGAGGTAGATCAGTGTCATTAGTGGTTAGACGGTTCCAGTCTCCCTAGCGGCTCTCTGAATGAGCCCGGAAGTGCAGCATGGACCCCCTCCACCTCCTGCTGCAGCAGCCTGGCTGACCTTGTGGATGAAGCCTCCGCGATGTCGCTGGCAGATTTCCACCCAGCCTCTTCTTCCAGGTCACCCAACTTAGTGATCCCCGCTCTCACAAGCCTGGCTTGCAAGCTGGCGGAGGTCAACACTCTGGACTGGATGAATAGGTTGTGCAACGGTGGCTTCTCCATTATCCATGGCCATGAAACATCTCTGTGAGCAGATACCAAGGTCATACCCAAGGTCCTGTGCTCTCCTCAGAACAGCCCAAGCACTGTCCCTGCAGCACACACCCTTCTGGTACAGAAGTCTCTTTGCAGCTTTAAGACGGAAAGCTGTCACTCTGGACCCAATATCCACCAGCCCTTGGCCCCCGTGATGCAAAGGGAGATGTAACACTTCTGCATGTGGCCAGTGTTGACCAAAATAAATCCACCTGTGACCTCTGCAGTTGCTAGACGAGACTCTGTGGGGTTCCAACACCATCAGCCTGTGATAGATCATTGAAGCCGCCAAGTTATTGGTGACCAGTGGCAACAACCACCGCCATTTAGACAACTTAACTGCAACCTTGTCCACCAGCCCCTCCCAGTTTCTCTCCTGAAACTCTGAGGCCCCCAAGAACACCCTTAAGAACATCTCTTCTCTGCCCCACTGTAGCCCCCCAGGAAGACTAGGAGATCCTGCTATGACCCAGTGTAACCCCCCAGGAAGCCTAGGAGATCCTGCTCTGACCCACTGTAACCCCCCCAGGAAGACCAGGAGATCCTGCTCTGACCCACTGTAGCCCCCCAGGAAGACTAGGAGATCCTGCTCTGACCCACTGTAGCCCCCCAGGAAGACTAGGAGATCCTGCTCTGACCCACTGTAACCCCCCAGGAAGACTAGGAGATCCTGCTCTGACCCACTGTAGCCCCCAAGGAAGACTAGGAGATCCTGCTCTGACCCACTGTAACCCCCCCAGGAAGCCTAGGAGATCCTGCTCTGACCCACTGTAACCCCCCAGGAAGACTAGGAGATCCTGCTCTGGCCCACTGTAACCCCCCAGGAAGACTAGGAGATCCTGCTCTGACCCACTGTAACCCCCCAGGAAGACTAGGAGATCCTGCTCTGACCCACTGTAGCCCCCCAGGAAGACTAGGAGATCCTGCTCTGACCCACTGTAGCCCCCCAGGAAGACTAGGAGATCCCACTCTTCTCCCAGGTCACCTTAGCTGATACCATCACCTCAAACAACAATAAAGCCTTGCTAAACTCTTCTACATCTCCCTCCCCTTTAAAAACACTGTTACATCATCAGCAGAAGCCGACAATGAAACCGTCTCCGACAATGAAACCAACTACTGCGCCTGGAACTGACAACCCCTGCAGCCTCTCCCTCAGCCTACTACCCCTGGAACGGACAACCCCTGCAGCCTCTCCCTCAGCCTACTACACCTGGGACTGACAACACCTGCAGCCTCTCCCTCAGCCTACTACACCTGGGACTGACAACCCCTGCAGCCTCTCCCTCAGCCTACTACCCCTGGAACTGACAACCCCTGCAGCCTCCCCCTTAGCCTACTACCCCTGGAACTGACAACCCCTGCAGCCTCTCCCTCAGCCTACTACCCCTGGAACTGACAACCCCTGCAGCCTCTCCCTCAGCCTACAACCCCTGCAGCCTCTCCCTCACCAAACTACCCCTGCAGCCTCTCCCTCAGCCTACAACCCCCCGCAGCCACTCCCTCAGCCTACACAGCAGTGTTTCTACGGCTAAACTGTAGAGCTGACTCGAGAGTGGACACCCCTGCCAAATCCCTCTCTTAACTGGGACTGGCTGGCTCAGCTGACCCCCACTTTTACCATAACAGAAGCCCCACAGTACAATAACTTGACCCATGATCTAAACCTGCTACCCAGGCCAAACACTTCCAAACAGATACGCATGACACACTCTACCAAAAGCCTTTTCTAGATCTATCGAAGTGAGTCCCAGATCCTGATCATACATCCTAGTGATGTCTATCACATTTTAAAAAATGTAACCTTTATTTAAATAGGCAAGTCAATTAAGAACAAATTCTTATTTACAATGACGGCCTACTCTGGCCAAACTCAGACGACGCTGAGCCAATTGTGCACCGCCCTATGGGACTCCCAATCACGGCTGGATGTGATACAGCCTGGATCTCCCACATCTCTCAAAAGAAACACGTTGTCCATTATTGTCCGCCCAGGCACACAGTATGCCTGGACCCTGTGAACTATTGTGTCCAAACAACCTTTCAGCCGATTTGCCAAACACCATGTAATGCAAGCCAAGCAATGACACCAGCCTCCAGTTCTTCAATATAGGGAAGTCCCCATTGTTCGGCAGCAGTGACAGCACTACCCACTGGCAGCTGACTGGTAGCACAGAGTTATAATACTCAGATGTCAGCCCATCGACCCATGGCACACAGCCTGGGGAGAGCTGCTGCACAGCGACTGTTAGTTCCTGAAACTAAAGTTCCCCCTCCAGCCCAACACTCTGCTCAGGCCTGAGCTTAGGCGACCCCTCTAAATTCTCCTGAGCACACAGTGTTGCTGTCACCGTAGAGGTCTGCGTAGAAGACCATAGTCATCCTCCTCATCTCTGTTGGATCCAACGTCAGAGACCCTGAAGGATGCCTGATCTTGTAAAAAAGACCCCAGCTGCGTCCGCTTAGCCCTCAAACTTCGTCTCTGACCCTGAGTCAATGTCTCTAATATCCGGCTCCAACCTCTGAATAGTAGACCTTATCCTAGCTGGCGCAGAGTACTGCTCAAAAATCATTCTTTAACTTGTCTCCTCCCTTTCATCTACACTGATTGAAGTGCATTTAACAAGTGACATCAATAAGGGATCATATCTTCCATCTGGTCAGTCTATGTCATGGAAAGAACAGGAGTTCTTAACATGTGATGTTTCTGAGATGCCACTAGAGCAAATCTTGGAGCCCAAAACCCTCTTTCTCCCTTACTGACATAGATCCTATGTAGCCTTGCTGCACTAATCTTCCCCTTCACTACCTTCACACATGTATAGATCCTGTCTCCACACGTCTACTAGTCCATGCTGTTTCAACACATTGGTTAAGGCCACCTCCAACTGTGGATGAGCTTCTTCCCAGTTCCTATCTAGTGTGGAATCTGTTTTACAGTTCCTCCATTCCTCTATCCTCATCGGGCAGCCCCACGGAATCCGGAGCCCCCAGCTGCCCCCCAACTGCCTCCAACTCCTCCCCACAATCACCCCGCGTGTCTGTAATTACACTGGGCACATCACCCTGCGTGTCTGTAATTACACTGGGCACATCACCCTGTGTGTCTGTAATTACACTGGGCACATCACCCTGTGTGTCTGTAATTACACTGGGCACATCACCCCGCGTATCAGTAATTACACTGGGCACATCACCCTGTGTGTCTGTAATTACACTGGGCACATCACCCTGTGCGTCTGTAATTACACTGGGCACATCACCCCGCGCGTCTGTAATTACACTGGGCACATCACCCCGCGTGTCTGTAATTACACTGGGCACATCACCCTGTGTGTCTGTAATTACACTGGGCACATCACCCCGCGTGTCTGTAATTACACTGGGCACATCACCCTGCGTGTCTGTAATTACACTGGGCACATCATTCTCTGTTGTCTGTGAGACAGGCGTATCAGCCTTGGAGTCAGCATTGCCACTGCCCTCGGTAACCACTGCTGGGAGTTCAGTCACTAACACGCCCGCCCCTGAGCTCTCCGCCACAGCAATCTCGGCTACATCAACATTAACGTCATCAGTATGTACCGAACTGATACACAAAACAACTCTGGATTCAAACTTAGATAGTTATAAAACAATTATTGCAACCAATAGAATGTTATATACAGTATGTTGGGGATACAACCAATAGAATGTTATATACAGTATGTTGGGGATACAACCAATAGAATGTTATATACAGTATGTTGGGGATACAACCAATAGAATGTTATATACAGTATGTTGGGGATACAACCAATAGAATGTTATATACAGTATGTTGGGGATACAACCAATAGAATGTTATATACAGTATGTTGGGGATACAACCAATAGAATGTTATATACAGTATGTTGGGGATACAACCAATAGAATGTTATATACAGTATGTTGGGGATACAACCATCCCAGCTCTGCAGATGTTTCTGCGAAGAGATAGAATCATTAGATCATTTGTTTCTGGCCTCTATGTCAATTTTTTTTATGGTAAAGGTCTTTATTTTTTTATTTACATATTTAATACATTTTGGGTATTGAAGATGCACTCTGTTCATTCTCCATATTCTGACACTAAGTGTATTTTATGTTGGTGTAATTAAGCATGATACAAGAGAATGATCCGATATCAATAATCATGGATTTTTTAACCCAGTGTATTGTTGAGTGGATTTTTGGAAATAAAAATGCAATTCTGAGTAGCTTTTCTTAATTTGAAACAAAAAAAGAGTAGTCTTTTGTAGTTGGGAATAATAATCTTCTGGTGTTCTGTAAAATATTTGTAGAGATTACATTTTTCATCCTCTTTGGCAGGTAAGAATTTCACTGTAAGGTCTACACCTGTTGTATTCTGCGCATGTGACAAATAAAATTGGATTTAATTTGAATTAAATTAGCCTTTTTTATTTATTTATATGTTTGTCTAAATGTGTGATTTAGGTTGCCTCCTAAATTAATATTTCCTGTCTGGGTTTGATTTAATATCGATTGAATGCTATTTAAACACACCAGGTTTGCCCCTACGGGGATATACAATACACTCAATGTGTATCTTTCACCATGTAAGGTGCAATTCAAAATGAGAACCTCTTTCTTGGTCTGTATGCTGGGATATAAGGGAAAATTATGTATTCTTATTTATCAGGATGCCTACACCTCTACTGTTACTACAGTAGGTGGCAGCATTGGCTTCTCTAACCCAGCTACTCTTTAAATATTACATTTCAAACATTTTTAAGTGTAACTCTTGCAGGAAAACCACATCTGCTGACAATCTCTTTAGATGTTCATGAACCTTATGCTTTTTTTGGACATCATGAAGCCTATGCACATTCCATGTAAAAAGCTGGATTTTTTTGGCCTTTGTTGGCCTTGACTTATGTGAAGAATCATAGTTATGGATGGAAATTACAAGTGTAATGGCTGTGCTCAATGCAATGGCACTTATAAATGTAGATCCTTCAAACACCCCCAAACAGGGAAATCTATCCCAATTAAAGGTGTTATTACGTGTTCCACTAAGGCAGTTATTTATCTTATAACTTGTCCTTGTGGTAAAAATTATGTGGGTAAAACAAAGCGTGAATTAAAAGTACGTATCTCAGAGCATCGTAGCACCATTAGGTGCAAAAACTTAACTTACCCAGTTGCGGCCCACTTTTTGGAAGCAAACCATCCGATTTCGTCTCTGTGTTATATTGGTATCGAACATGTCACCCTCCCGAGGAGAGGGGGTGACCTTGATACTTTATTGTTAAAACAAGAGGCTGCCTGGATCTTTAATTTAAAGACCCTTGCTCCCTTCGATCTCAACATAGACTTTGATCTGAAGCCATTCTTGTGATAATTGTGATTTTGCCATTGTAATTGTTTGTTAGATACATTTTAGACTACAAATGCTATGATCGTATGCTATCCATTTGTTTGTCTTTTTGTATGTTCTTTGTATGCCATTTTTTAAAATATTTGAGTTAACCAATGATATTAGGCCATACTTGGCCATGATTACAAACACCTGTGTGTCTCTTGACACTATATAAATGACTCATCTCGCAGTGTTTGATGATACCCTGATGAAGACAGCTTCGCTGTCGAAACGTTGGTTATTAAATTTTTGCATCTGAGCTCTTAGTGTGCGGCTTTCCTTTATTTTCAAGAATCATAGTTAACCTTGTCTTTCATTGAGAACCAGATGAAACATTTTAGCAGACATGTCATATGAGGACGGTGGACATCCCATGGATGTCGACGAGTCATAGTGTGAATACATAGTTATTGTATACATTACATACAGTTGGAGTCAGAAGTTTACATACACTTAGGTTGGAGTCATTAAAACTCGTTTTTCAACCACTCCACAAATTTCTTGTTAACTAACTATAGTTTTGGCAAGTCGGTTAGGACATCTACTTTGTGCATGACACAAGTATTTATCCAACAATTGTTTCCAGACAGATTATTTCACTTATAATTCACTGTATCACAATTCCAGTGGGTCAGAAGTTTACATACACTAAGTTGACTGTGCCTTTAAACAGCTTGGGAAATCCCAGAAAATGATGTCATGGCTTTAGAAGCTTCTGATAGGCTAATTGACATCATTTTTTACATTTGAGTCAATTGGAGGTGTACCTGTGGATGTATTTCAAGGCCTACCTTCAAACTCAGTGCCTCTTTGCTTGACATCATGGGAAAATCAAAAGAAATCAGGCAAGACCTCAGAAAACAAATTGTAGACCTCCACAAGTCTGGTTCATCCTTGGGAGAAATTTCCAAAAGCCTGAAGTTACCACGTTCCACTGTACAAACAATAGCACGCAAGAATAAACACCATAGGACCATGCAGCCGTCATACTGCTCAGGAAGGAGACGCATTCTCTCTCCTAGAGATGAATGTACTTTGGTGCGAAAAGTGCAAATCAATCCCAGAACATCAGCAAAGGACATTGTGAAGATGCTGGAGGAAACAGGTACAAAAGTATCTATATCCACAGTAAAACGAGTCCTATATCGACATAATCTGAAAGGTCGCTCAGCAAGGAAGAAGCCACTGCTCCAAAACCGCCATAAAAACAGCCAGACTACGGTTTGCAACTGCACGTGGGGACAAATATCGTACTTTTTGCAGAAATGTCCTCTGGTCTGATGAAACAAAAATATAACTTTCTGGCCATAATGACCATCTTTATGTTTGGAGGAAAAAGGGAGAGGCTTGCAAGCCAAAGAACACCATCCCAACCGTGAAGCATGGGGGTGGCGGCATTATGTTGTGGGGGTGCTTTGCTGCAGGAGGGACTGGTGCACCTCACAAAATAGATGGCATCATGAAGCATGAAAATTATATGGATATATTGAAGCATCATCTCAAGACATCATTCAGGAAGTTAAAGCTTGGTTGCAAATGGGTCTTCCAAATGGACGATGACCTCAACCATACTTCCAAAGTTGTGGCAAAATGGCTAAAGGACAACAAAGTCAAGGTATTGGAGTGGCCTTCACAAAGCTCTGACCTCAAGCCTATAGAAAATCTGTGGGCAGAGCTGAAAAAGAGTGTGCGAGCAAGAAGGCCTACAAACCTGACTCAGTTACACCATCTTTGTCAGGAGGAACGGGCCAAAATTCACCCAATTTATTGCAGGAAGCTTGTGGAAGGCTACCCGAAACATTTGACCCAAGTTAAACAATTTAAAGGCAATGCTACCAAAATACTAATTGAGTGTATGTAAACTTTTGAACCACTGGGAATGTGATGAAAGAATTAAAAGCTGAAATAAATCATTCTCTCTACTATTATTCTGACATTTCACATTCTTAAAATAAAGTGGTGATCCTAACTAACCTAAAACAGGGAATTTTTACTACGATTAAATGTCAGGAAATGTGATTAACTGAGTTTAAATGTATTTGGCTAAGCTGTATGTAAACTTCCGACTTCAACTGTATATAGAACGTGTGAACATGTAGGCAGAGCAAACATTTAACAGAGAACACACCAACAAACATAAAGCAAAGTACTTCTTTTGACTTTGAGGGGTTTTGCCTTCTTAGGGTTTATAAGATCCATCCTCTCCTAATGTACCAACAGTCTGTGGATGATGTCATTGTAAATACATTGGAGAAAGACTCACTTAAATACTGAGGTCAGTTTGTAATACCTTATGAATTAAATCAAAGTATAGTGGCTGGCGGGGCTCTACTTGTGGAGAGTGGGTCCACTGAAAGACCGAAGTGAGATGAGTGGAGGCACCACGCGTACTTCAGGGAAGAGGGACCAAGCTTGTCCCTCTCTACCTCCTCCCTCCCAGTTGTATTTCCCCCTTTACCCCCCCAACCTCCCATCCTTGCCCACCCTTAGCCACCCTTACCCATCCTTGTCCTAACCGCCCCTCTTTTCCCACCCTCCTCTCTTCTCAGACACATTTACACCCATCCATCCATACATCAACTTACTTGTCCATTCTCCTTCATTCACATACAACGTATACCCTATGCATCCACACACCCATTCTCTCCCGCCCTCCAACACATATTTATATTGGGTCTCGTGAGAGCGTGTAGGTGGGCCATGGCCAGTCAATCATTTGTCATCAGTGAAGAGTAGAGAGAAAGGTAGAGAGTACAGGGGGAGGGACTGGGGGCAGGGTGAAATCAGTGATCAATCAAATGGTCAAATCAATCAACTAACCAGTCAATCCATCTTTTAACACATTTTACAAAGTGTTTTACGAAGTGCTGACAACATAGAGGGAGGAGGTTTAGGAGTGTGGATTCCTCTCCTCTCTCTCTCCTCTTCTCCTCTGCATGCGCGCCTGTGTGTGTGTGTGTGTGTTTGTGTGTGTGTGTCCCTCTCTTATTTGGCCCACTTCTAAAGGCAGGCTGGTTGCTCTGTCTGTGCCTTGGGGCAGCACTGAATCACCAATCTGAAGACTTAAAGAACTGGAGGAGGTTTTGCCATGCCAACGGCTGACAGAGAGAGGGAGAGAGGGAGATGGTGAGAGAGAGATGGAGATGTTTGTTACTCACAGATAGTGGCTGTATAATATTACAGATGAAAGATGCCCTGTTTAAATGACTACAGTTTAGATTTTCTTAAGCAAATCTGCCAAAACTGGCTGAAGGTCCAACACTGACCGCTTTTTATTATACAAGCAGAATTGGGGACTAGACTGTGTTTATCTCATACTTATCCTGGTTGGCTTCAAATGGAAACCATAAAACCAGCGACAAAGCCAGAGGGTGACTCTTTATTCTTTATATACATCTTCAAAATAGAAGTGAAAGGTCTCTCTCTCTCTCTCTCTCTCTCTCTCTCTCAAAGTAAAATAACATTAGAGACATGTAGAAGTATGATACACCCAAAGAGACGAACTCAACGAAAACATCTCAAGGCAGAGGGTGACTCTTTATTCTTTATATACATCTTCAAAATAGAAGTGAAAGGTCCATCTCTCTCTCTCTCTCTCTCTCTATTTTTCTCTCTTTCCCTCTCTTTCCCTCTTTTTCGCTCTCTCTCCCTCTCTTTGTGAAAGTATAATAACATTAGAGAGATGTAGAATACACCCAAAGAGACGAACTCAACGAAAACCTCTCCAGTTTAAAACTGAACAAGACCCAGATACAGAAACAGACCGTAAGACAGGGGCCGGCTACACACGCGCAGAGAGAAATTGGTTGCCATAGAGACAGGTCCTTTGGCGTCGGCAAACTATATCTTTATTTTTTTACACAACGAAAGACATCCCGCGGGTGACTGGCGTTCTCTGGAACTATCACAAAAACATCCCCATCTCATTATAACACACACTGTTACGCTGCCGGCCAAGGGGAAACAGAGATGAATGGAGAATGGACAGTGTGTTGGTTTTGCTTTCCTAGCTTCTCTATTTGTATGTTCCTGCCTGTGCCACTTTGCCAAGAGGTCTGGACTTTTATGGCGAAGGAGGCTCAGTCAGTGGTTCAAGCCCTGTTATGGATGGGCTATTCCCCCATCAATCATGACACATATTTCTTTTTTAGGGTGAAACATTGCAATATCCCACTGACTAAGGCTTCCCCTGTAACCTTGACTGTGAATGACCTTGTCTTGAACAGTTTTCTGTCTGTAAACAATACACTCTAAAAATGAGGGGTTCAACCGGGGTTCCTCAAAGATCCTCAAAGTTCTTCAAAGAACCTTAGGGTTCTTGGCTCTGAATATTGCCCCCCCAAAAGGTTCTTCAAATAACCTCATAGGAGATGGGGTTCATTGAGGAACCTCCTTAGGTTCCTGCAAGAACCCCCACCAACTAACTGCCCAACTGAAACAGTTGGATTTGAATTTAAAATGACAGCAGGTGAAGGCACTTAACTGAAAAATGTAAAGAGCTCAGTTTAAGGTAAGGTTTGTTCCTTGTATGATCTAAATGTGTATTGTTTTGTGATGATACCATCTATCTTTTCATATTTGTGCCAATCTTTCTAAAATAGAGAATGGACACAATTCAATAGATATCAGTCAACAAAGAGGTAAGAATATTTATGTTATAAGAATATGTTGAAGGCTATCTGTATTGGGTGAAGATGACTGAACTGCTCACGTCTGTGTCTGTCTGCAGGTATACAGACAAGGAGGCATACAAAGGTATGTCAATTGCTATTGGTATGTTATTATGCAGATAATATTTACTTTCCTCCTCCCTTACGTCTTCAATGAATATCCCATAAGCCTCTACATTATGGACAAGGTATGTGTATGAAAACCGTTATCAAAACAGCTTTTAACATTCACATTTACCACAAAAAACCAAGGTATGAATACTGTTGTGTGTTTTGTTAATCATCTGTATAATTACTATTTTATGGGATTCACAGACTTCACCCTCCCTACACCTCTGATGAATATAACAGGAAACCTGTTCAATCACAATGCACTGCAAAATCATTCTGGCTATGGATACAGAGAACATCAACACAGTATCATCAACACATTAACATCAACACAGTATCATCAACACAGTATCATCAACACAGTATCATCAACACAGTATCATCAACACAGTATCATCAACACAGTAACATCAACACAGTAACATCAACACAGTAACATCAACACAGTATCATCAACACAGTAACATCAACACAGTATCATCAACACAGTATCATCAACACAGTATCATCAACACATTAACATTAACACATTAACATTAACACATTAACATTAACACATTAACATTAACACAGTAACATTAACACAGTAACATCAACACATTAACATCAACACAGTATCATCAACACATTAACAACATCAACACATTAACATCATCAACACAGTAACATCAACACAGTAACATCAACACAGTAACATCAACACAGTAACATCAACACAGTACGATCAACACAGTACGATCAACACAGTACGATCAACACAGTACGATCAACACAGTATCATCAACACAGTATCATCAACACAGTAACATCAACACATTAACATCAACACATTAACATCCACACAGTAACATCAACACAGTAACATCAACACGGTAACATCAACACAGTATCATCAACACAGTATCATCAACACATTAACATCAACACAGTATCATCAACACATTAACATCAACACAGTAACATCAACACAGTAACATCAACACAGTAACATCAACACAGTAACATCAACACAGTAACATCAACACAGTAACATCAACACATTAAAAACATCAACACATTAAAAACATCAACACAGTATCATCAACACATTTTAACATCAACACATTAACATCAACACATTAACATCAACACAGTATCATCAACACATTATCATCAACACATTAACATTAACATCAACACAGTAACATTAACATCAACACAGTATCATCAACACATTATCATCAACACAGTAACATCAACACATTATCATCAACACAGTAACATCAACACAGCAACATCAACACAGTATCATCAACACATTAACATCAACTCATTAACATCAACACATTAACATCAACACAGTATCATCAACACAGTACGATCAACACAGTAACATCAACACATTAACATCAACACATTAACATCAACACAGTATCATCAAGACAGTAACATCAACACAGTATCATCAACACAGTAACATCAACACAGTATCATCAACACAGTACGATCAACACAGTAACATCAACACATTAACATCAACACATTAACATCAACACAGTATCATCAAGACAGTATCATCAACACAGTATCATCAACACATTAACATCAACACAGTATCATCAACACAGTAACATCAACACAGTACGATCAACACAGTACGATCAACACAGTAACATCAACACAGTAACATCAACACAGTATCATCAACACAGTATCATCAACACAGTATCATCAACACATTAACATCAACACAGTATCATCAACACAGTATCATCAACACAGTAACATCAACACAGTACGATCAACACAGTAACATCAACACAGTATCATCAACACAGTATCATCAACACAGTAACATCAACACAGTAACATCAACACAGTAACATCAACACATTAACATCAACAAAGTATCATCAACACAGTACGATCAACACAGTAACATCAACACATTAACATCAACACAGTATCATCAACACAGTATCATCAACACAGTATCATCAACACAGTTACATCAACACAGTTACATCAACAGAGTAACATCAACATAGTAACATCAACACAGTACGATCAACACAGTACGATTAGATAAAGAACCTGATATTAGATAAAGAACCTAATATTAGATAAAGAACCTGATATTAGATAAAGAACCTGATATTAGATAAAGAACCTAATATTAGATAAAGAACCTGATATTAGATAAAGAACCTAATATTAGATAAAGAACCTGATATTAGATAAAGAACCTAATATTAGATAAAGAACCTGATATTAGATAAAGAACCTGATATTAGATAAAGAACCTGATATTAGATAAAGAACCTAATATTAGATAAAGAACCTGATATTAGATAAAGAACCTAATATTAGATAAAGAACCTGATATTAGATAAAGAACCTAATATTAGATAAAGAACCTGATATTAGATAAAGAACCTGATATTAGATAAAGAACCTAATATTAGATAAAGAACCTGAGTGAACAAATAACACAACAATTACATACTTACTTCATTTATTTAATTAACAAAGTTATGCAACACCCAAAGCCCCTGTGTGAAAAAGTAATTGCCCCCATTACACTCAATAACTGGTTGTGCCACCTTTAGCTGCAATGACTGCAACCAAACTGCTTCCTGTAGTTGTTGATCAGTCTCTCACGTCGCTGTGGAGGAGTTTTGATCCGCTCTTCCTTGCAGAACTGCTGTATCCAAAACTACACATTTGTTCCTTTTTAGCCATTTTCATGTAGACTTGATTGTGTGTTTTGTATCACAAGTTCACGTTTGTTCCACCTGAGTGAGTCTGACCACAAGTCAGAGACCACTATGATGACACACCAAATGTGTTTGATGGATCGTGGGAAAAGAGCAGGAATGGGCTTTGGTAGGCTACAGTCCAAGCTATGTCTTCCAATGGTGCAACTGCTGTCGGCATCCAAAGATTATCCAACTTGAATAAACGCTTGGAGTTAAGGATGACAGCAGTGGTGTAGTCTACAGCGATACGGATATCACTTATTATTGACATCTACATAGCGCACTAATGTGAATCACACTGCTGCTCTCTCATTTAGCTATTTGCGCCTTACGGATTGTGGTTGTTGTGGACGGCTGTTCACAAATCTGAATGTATATTTGAACCCAATAATGGTTGAATTCAAGAAGTTTAAGCTGCCTATCAATCATTGTTTTTGAAACCTGTGGACAGCCAGGAAAAAATGCACTCTTGCAACAGCTGCATATTGCGGATCCCAACCTATGGAATAAAAGTGGGGCTTTTATTTCTCAATCTAATTCATGCTGTTAACAATAAAAATCCATAGGCCTAATGGACACATGTTGAAACTCACACAGTTTTGATAGACTTAAAGGGTCAACCTTTAGTTACTACATCCATTTTTGGACTTCTAAATATATACATACCCATTGATTCTTGACGAATATAACTTATACATGCCTCATAAGTTTAGTTCAACTGTCACACTCCATCAGAACCCAAAATATGCACTTGTTTTTCTCCAATGTTTGTAAATGTAAACCAACAATGTATAGCCTCATAACTTGGTAAAAACAATTGTTATATCATGGATGTTCAGTCCTTGCATCCATGGCTCTGTCTATTAATATGAGGGTGTTTACATTTCTCCAGGCCCATCCCTCAGCTTTTTACCAAAATAGAGGCGGGGTGTCCGTTTTGTTATTGTTTCATCTGTGGATTTGCCCTTTAAACAACTGCATATTATCAAGATATCAAAGTGTCATCAACAAAAACGTAAACAATATGCCTATAGCAAATGCAGCATATGGAAATCATTTTTCCCATAAAATATATAGTACTTTTCAGTAGTGCTCAAAGCATGCCATTCCATGAGCGTAGAACTCGAATCAATGAGCCCAATCAGTCCTCCATGACAACAAAATCATAAACAGAGAAGGGCTGGCTAATAAGTTCTTAGTTTTGGGGTCATTCTCAGGTAAAACAATTTGGCTAATCTATACTTCCATATTTACTTATCCTATTCTTGAAGATCAAGGGGTATAACATTTATTGGAATGACTGGAATTCTGATATAGACTTTGGTTTTTAAGGTAAAGATATAATTTAATCGTATTATTATATGTAGTAGAAAGCGATGGGTTAGAAGAAGCCTACATAACCAACCCATAAAGTAAAAATGTACATCCATATATGGCCAGCTATGTAGACTCCTGAACAGGTAATCAAATGGCTACCGGGACTATTTGCAT
Source organism: Salmo salar (assembly GCF_965601325.2). Classification (NCBI taxonomy): domain Eukaryota; kingdom Metazoa; phylum Chordata; class Actinopteri; order Salmoniformes; family Salmonidae; genus Salmo; species Salmo salar. Next base: position 42,484,719 of record NC_138299.1, read on the forward strand.
TGTGTGCCCCCCAACCCCTCTTTTTACGCTGCTGCTACTCTCTGTTCATCATATATGCATAGTCACTTTAAACATATCTACATGTACATACTACCTCAATCAGCCTGACTAACCGGTGCCTTTATGTAGCCTCGCTACTGTATATAGCCTCGTTACTGTTATTTTTCACTGTCTTTTTACTGTTGTTTTTATTTCTTTACTTACCTATTGTACACCTAATACTTTTTTTGCACTGTTGGTTAGAGCCTGTAAGTAAGCATTTCACTGTAAGGTCTACACCTGTTGTATTCGGCGCAAGTGACAAATAAACGTTCATTTGATTTGATCAGTCATTTTTCCACATTGAGTGTACAGTACATGTCCATGAGAGACCGTTCATTACACTTTGAAAGTTTCAGTTGAAAAAGACATGATGGATTATGTACCCTTGTGTCTCTGCTTTCTCAGTAGTATGAAGTATACGATACAGACAGGACATATACATATTATTAAACTCCTATATACTGTAGGCTGCTTTTCTCACTCCACAATACAAATAAATGCTTCTCTTCTTGCCTCCATGGTCACATTCAGTCAAATATATTATACAGTGTTACACATGTTGGGGTGAGAGTTTCCGTCCATGCTTGTCTTCCTGCATGCTGTCTGTATGTGTGTTTCTTCCGTCTAGTCTCATACCCGTCCCATCCCGTCTCATCACCGTCCCGTCTCATCACCGTCCCGTCTTATCCCCGTCTCGTACTGTCTCATCCCAGTCTCATCTCTTCCCCGTCCCTTTCCTCTGTCTCGAGTCAATAAACTCTTGGTCACACCTCACAAATCCTGACTCTCTCTTCCCATTCATTAAGCAGCCTAACGTCCCTGTGCTGAGTGTCCCACAGGAGGAAGTAACAGAGCCGTGTCATCTTGGACGGATGGAGAGAGAGAGTATGAGAGTGTGTAGGGGTGTGTGTGTAGACCTGCTGGGTAGAGAGAGTAGGAGAGTGTGTATCCTGCTTAGACCTGCAATATCCCATGATGTAAATGACCCTCCAGGGCCCGGGGCCACTAGAGATGAGAAGAAGTAAACGAACGACTCCATCTGTGCCTGCATTTGACCTTGCCACTGCCAGAGTGTGTGTGTGTGTGTGTGTGTGTGAGTGTGAGTGTGAGTGTGAGTGTGAGTGTGAGTGTGTGTGTGTGTGTGTGTGTGTGTATCACACAACAGGGTGCTCCATAATAACATGGGTTTATAGTCACTCCAGCGATGTGTGTCATTATAACAGAGAACGGCTCAATCTGACTGGAGCTAATACACCTGTCACTCCTTCACGGGAGGGAGGGAGGGATGGAGAGACGCAGAGAGAGAATATGACAGTTCATGAAACGGTTGTATAATGAGTAGAGAGAGAGAGAGAAAAGGAGTAAAAGAGAGACAGAAAGAGAGAAAGTGATGGTTGGGACATCTCATAGTGCTAGATAAAGTGAATGAGAGAGGGATTTGTAGTAATTCTAGATTAAGAGAGAAAGTAGAAGTAGAAGTAGAGAGAGAGAAAGAGGGATAGAATTGACAGATGGTAACATTATTCCCCTCTGCAAGCGATATTTGTGGCATGAATATTGGTTGTTTTTATTGAAAGAGAATCACGTGTGCCATTTTACTGTTTGCCTATCACGTTAAGCTTGCACAGCATTCCATATTCCACATTCCGTGTTCTGTATTCCAGTGTTCAGTGTTCTGTCAGGGGAGTGGATACGGGCAGCCTGGCCATTAATTTGATTGATTGTTGCCAGGGGGAACGTACGACGGTGTCAAATCCATCACCTGCCCTCCGGTCTACACTCATTCACTCTCTTCTCCCTCTTCTCTCTTCATTCTCTCTCTCCTATTCTTACCTCTCATTCCCCTTCTTCCCCCTTTATCCCACATCTTGGTTGTTGTTAGCTCTCATGTTGATGGAGGGGATGAAACTAAGAAAACCACAACAACAACCACCGTCATGCACACATTATTTTAGAGGGGGAACTAAGTACACAAGGACGGAGGTGGCGCAGCCCCTCTTCTGGAAGTTGGAGAGTTTAGCATTTTTCAAACACCTGAAACAGCTTTTTCATGCAATCTCTGAGCTACAAGTCATTATGCCTAATTCTATGTCCGAAATATGTTATGTTTTGTTCTGCATAGGTTGCATTCCTCTTTATCCGTCCAATTGTCATTTTATTAAGGGTATAATACCTGAATGTTCTAAATCACACATCTCAATACATTGCACCAACATGCCTAGGATATTACATCAAAACACAGTGCATGGGATCATAACACATATCATCGAAACAGGCACATACTGTATCATAATTAACTTCTATGCGGGCGCCACCCCACCTCCCTGTCGGCGGAAAATTCAAAAACAACAAAATGTCATAATTCAACTTTTCAACTATTTTACACAATTTTAAAGATAAACTTCTCGTTAATCTAACCACATTGTCCGATTTCAAAAAGGCTTTACAGCGAAAGCAAAACATTAGATTATGTTAGGAGAGTACATAGACAGAAATAATCACACAGCCATTTTCCAAGCAAGGACATGTGTCAATAAAACCCAATACACAGCTAAATGAAGCACTAACCTTTGACGATCTTCATCAGATGACACTCCTAGGACATTATGTTACACAATACATGTATGTTTTGTTCGATAAAGTTCATATTTATATGCAAAAACAGCATTTTACATTGGCGCGTGATGTTCAGAAAATGTATTCCCACCAAAACGGCCGGTGAATGTGCACATCAATTTACAAAAATACTCATCATAAACGTTGACAAAATATATAACAATTATTTTAAGAATTATAGATAGACTACCCCTGGATGCAACCGCTGTGTCAGATTTTAAAATAGCTTTACGGAGAAAGCACATTTTTCAATATTCTGAGTACATAGCTCAGCCGTCACGGGTAGCTATTCAGACACCCGCCAAGTTCGGGGCAACCTAAACTCAGAATTAGTATTAGAAATATTCTCTTACCTTTGCTGATCTTCGTCAGAATGCACTCCCAGGACTGCTACTTCCACAAGAAATGTTGTTTTTGTTCGAAATAATCCATATTTATGTACAAATACCTCCGTTTTGTTCGTGCGTACAGATCACTTACCCAAAGGCATAACGCGCGAGCGCGGAACGAGAGACGAAAAGTCAAAATGTTCCATTACCGTACTTAGAAGCATGTCAAATGCTGTTTCAAATCAATCGTTATGGTATTTTTAATGTACAATTGCAATAATATTCCAACCGGACAATAGCATATTCATTCAAGAAGAAAAAGAAGGAGGGGCACGCTCGCGGGACCGAGCATGTCCAATCCCTTTGTTGCCAGGCAGTCCACTCAGAAACTGAGCTCCTATTATCTGCCCAGTGACAGGAAAATACTCAAACCACTTTCTGAAGGCTTTAGACAGCCAATGGAAGCCTTAGGAAGTGCAACATCCCCCACAGACACTGTAGTTTCGATAGAGAATCAAAAGAAGAACTACAATTCTCATACTTTCCACTTCCTGCTTGGAATTTTCTCAGGTTTTTGCCTGCCATATGAGTTCTGTTATACTCACAGACACCATTCAAACAGTTTTAGAAACGTCAGAGTGTTGTCTATCCAAATCTACTAATAATATGCATATTCTAGTTTCTGGCCCAGAGTAGTAACCTGTTTAAATTGGGTACGTTTTTCATCCGGCCGTGAAAATACTGCCCCCTTGCCCAGACAGGTTAATACAAACATATCCTGATGTTTTACATGTTATCTGTCACCTTATGATAATAAGTATTTTTCATTATATCTAAGCATACAGTGTTTTCGGAAAGTATTCAGACCCCTTCTCTTTTTTCCACATTTTGTTACGTTACATCCATATTCTAAAATGAAATTTAAAAAAAATGTCTTCATTAATCTATACACAATACCCCATAATGACAAAGTGAAAACAAGATTTATGACTTTTTGCAAATGTATTAAAAATAAAAAACAGAAATACCTAAGTATTCAGACCCTTTGCTATGAGACACGAAATTGATCTCAGGTGCATCCTGTTTCCATTGACCATCCTTGAGATGTTTCTACAACTTGATTGGAGTCCACCTGGGGTAAATTAAATTGATTGGACATGATTTGGAAAAAGCCTTTTAGAAATCGGACAATGTGGTTAGATTAAAACCTGTTAGGGACAGACGTTCCGCTAACTTCAATTTTTCAAACATATTATTATTTTACACAATTTTAGCCTGTTAGGGCTAGGGGGCAGTATTGACACGGCTGGATAAAAAACATACCCGATTTAATCTGGTTACCACTCCTACCCAGTAACTAGAATATGCATATACTTATTACATATGGATAGAAAACACCCTACATTTTCTAAAACAGTTTGAATGGTGTCTGTGAGTATAACAGAACTCAAATGGCAGGTCAAAACCTGAGAGATTCCTTTACAGGAAGTGGCCTGTCTGACCATTTCTTGAACTTCTTATCCATCTCTATCTTTTACTAAGGATCTCTGCTCTAACGTGACACTTCCCACGTCTTCCATAGGCTCTCAGAGCCCGGAAAAAAACAGAATGTCGTCATTCCAGCCCCAGGCTGAAACACATTATCGCCTTTCTCAAGTGGCCGATCAAGGGACTCTGGGCTTATGCGCATGACCCGACCGCCCCCGCCTTTGTGATTTTTTCCTCTGTTTGCCGAAAAGGAGATTCCCTGTCGGAATATTATCGCTTTTCTACGAGAAAAATGGCGTAAAAATTGATTTTAAACAGCGGTTGACATGCTTCGAAGTACGGTAATGGAATATTTAGAATTTTATTGTCATGAATTGCACCATGCGCGCGACACTTCTTTACCATTTCGGATAGTGTCTGGAACGCACGAACAAAACGCCGCTATTCGGATATAACGATGGATTATTTTGGACCAAACCAACATTTGTTATTGAAGTAGACGTCCTGGGAGTGCATTCTGACGAAGACAACAAAAGGTAATCAAACTTTTATAATAGTAAATATGATTATGGTGAGTGCTAAACTTGCCGGGTGTCTAAATAGCGAGCCCGTGATGCCTGGGCTATGTACTTAGAATATTGCAAAATGTGCTTTCACCAAAAAGCTATTTTAAAATCGGACATATCGAGTGCATAGAGGAGGTCTGTATCTATAATTCTTAAAATAATTGTTATGCTTTTTGTGAACGTTTATCGTGAGTAATTTAGTAAAATGTTAGCGAATTCCCCGGAAGTTTGCGGGGGGTATGCTAGTTCTGAACGTCACATGCTAATGTAAAAAGCTGGTTTTTGATATAAATATGAACTTGATTGAACAAAACATGCATGTATTGTATAACATAATGTCCTAGGGTTGTCATCTGATGAAGATCATCAAAGGTGAGTGCTGCATTTAGCTGTCTTCTGGGTTTTGGTGACATTATATGCTGGCTTGAAAAATGGGTGTCTGATTATTTCTGGCTTGGTACTCTGCTGACATAATCTAATGTTTTGCTTTCGTTGTAAAGCCTTTTTGAAATCGGACAGTGTGGTTAGATTAACGAGAGTCTTGTCTTTAAATAGCTGTAAAATAGTCATATGTTTGAGAAATTGAAGCAATAGGATTTTTAAGGTTTTGAAAATCGCGCCACAGGCTGCAAGTGGCTGTTACGTAGGTGGGACGAATTCGTCCCGCCTAGCCTAGAGAGGTTAAAGACAAGACTCTCTTTTATCTAACCACATTGTCCCATTTCAAAAAGGCTTTACAACGAAAGCAAAACATTATATTATGTCAGGAGAGTACCCTCCCAAAAATAATCACACAGCCATTTTCAAAGCAAGCATATATGTCACAAAAACCAAAACCACAGCTAAATGCAGCACTAACCTTTGATGATCTTCATCAGATGACACTCCTAGGACATTATGTTATACAATACATGCATGTTTTGTTCAATCAAGTTCATATTTATATCAAAAAACAGCTTTTTACATTCGCATGTGATGTTCAGAACTAGCATACCCACCGCAAACTTCCGGTGAATTTACTAAATTACTCACGATAAACGTTGACAAAAAACATAACAATTATTTTAAGAATTATAGATACAGAACTCCTTTATGCAATCGCGGTGTCAGATTTTAAAATAGCTTTTCGGTGAAAGCACATTTTGCGATATTCTGAGTAGATAGCCCGGCCATCATGGCTAGCTAATTTGACACCCACCAAGTTTGGCCCTCAACAAACTCAGATTTACTATAAGAAAAATTGGATTACCTTTGCTGTTCTTTGTCAGAATGCACTCCCAGGACTTCTACTTCAACAACAAATGTTGTTTTGGTTCGAAATAATCCATAGTTATATCCAAATAGCTCCGTTTTGTTCGTGCGTTCAAGTCACTATCCGAAGGCTGACGCGCCGGTGCATTTCGTGACAAAAAATTTCAAAATATTCCATTACCGTACTTCGAAGCATGACAAACGCTGTTTAAAAAAAATTATGCTATTTTTCTCGTAAAATAGCGATAATATTCCAACCGGGCGACGTTGTATTCGTTCAAACACTGAAAGAAACAAATGGAGAATTCTCGTGCACGCGCGCTCCAGTGTCATTGTTCTTAGAAGGACCACTCAGAAAAACTCCTGCTGTTTTTCGCCCAGAGACTGGAGAGCTCTCATTCCACTTTCTGGCGCCTTCTGAGAGCCAATGAAAGCCTTAGAAAATGTCATGTTACAGCAGAGATGCTTTATTTTTGATAGAGATGCCCTAGAAGGAGAACAAATTGTCAGACAGGGCACTTCCTGTATAGAATCTTCTCAGGTTTTGGCCTGCCATACGAGTTCTGTTATACTCACAGACACCATTCAAACAGTTTTAGAAACTTTAGAGTGTTTTCTATCAAAATCTACTAATTATATGCATATTCTAGTTTCTGGGCAGGAGTAGTAACCAGATTAAATCGTGTACGTTTTTTATCCGGCCGTGAAAATACTGCCCCTATCCCAAACAGGTTAACGAGAGTCTTGTCTTTAAAATGGTGTAAAATAGTCATATGTTTGAGAAATTGAAGTTATAGCATTTTTGAGGTATTTGTATTTCGTGCCACACGTTTCCACTGGCTGTTGACTAGGGTGGGACGCAAGCGTCCCACCTAGCCCAGGGAAGTTAAGGTCCCCAAGAACACAGTGACCTCCATCATTCTTAAATGTAACCACCAAGACTCTTCCTAATGCTGGCTGCCCGGCCAAACTGAGTAATCGGGGGAGAAGAGCCTTGATCAGGGAGGTGACCAAGAACCTGATGGTCATTCTGACAGAGCTCCAGAGTTCCTCTGTGGAGATGGGACAACCTTCCAGAAGGACAACCATCTCTGCAACACTCCACCAATCAGACCTTTATGTTAGAGTGGCGAGATGGAAGCCACTCCTCAGTAAAAGGCACATGACAGCCTGCTTGGAGTTTGTGAGAAACATGAGAAACAAGATTCTCTGGTCTGATGTAACCAAGATGGAACTCTTTGACCTGAATGCCAAGCGTCACATCTGGAGGAAACCTGGCACCATCCCTACGGTGAAGCATGGTGATGGCAGCATCATGCTGTGGGAATGTTATTCAGCGGCAGGGACAGGGAGACTAGTCAGGATTGAGGGAATCATGAACGGAGAAAAGTACAGAGAGATTGTTGATGAAAACCTGCTCCAGGTTCACCTTCCAACAGGACAACGACCCTACGCACACAGCCAAGAAAACGCAGGAGTGGCTTCGGGGCATGTCTCTGAATGTCCTTGAGTGGCCCAGCCAGAGCCCGGACTTGAACCCGATCGAACATCTCTGGAGAGACTCTTTGCCCTGTCCAGTCAGTGTGCCCCCTCTGAAAAATACAGCTGACAAATCATTTTTATAAATAACTATGATAAAACATGGACAAAAAACTGTTTAGTTTAACATCATTTAACATCTGAACATTTGTAAAACAGGACAAATATGAGCAGGCACTTGCCCTTGTGTCCCCTAGGGCATGATGCCTCAAAATAATCTTTGTCTCAGCAGGAAAAGGCCATCCTTGAATCCTCCCCCCCAATCTACCAGTCTTCCAGTCCCCCTCTTTATGTCTCTTCCCATCCTCTCTTTCACTCTCCCTCTTACTCTCTCTTCATCCCTCCCCCCCCTCGTTTTCGCCCTCTCTCTGTAGAAGTGTCGGCCCCACAGGCTGTAATAGATAGTAATGAATGTAAAAGGTCCCTGCGGTCTCATCACAGGTGTGTATGATCATCACGCACTGTGTGCGTCTGTGTGACTGATGGTTTGTGTTCAGTCTTACCCTGTGTGTGACTGATGGTTTGTGTTCTGTCTTACCGTGTGTGTAACTGATGGTTTGTGTTCTGTCTTACCGTGTGTGTGACTGATGGTTTGTGTTCTGTCTTACCGTGTGTGTGACTGATGTTTTGTGTTCTGTCTTACCGTGTGTGTGACTGATGGTCGGTGTTCTGTCTTACCGTGTGTGTGACTGATGGTTTGTGTTCTGTCTTACCGTGTGTGTGACTGATGGTTTGTGTTCTGTCTTACCGTGTGTGTGACTGATGGTTTGTGTTCTGTCTTACCGTGTGTGTGACTGATGGTTTGTGTTCTGTCTTACCGTGTGTGACTGATGGTTTGTGTTCTGTCTTACCGTGTGTGTGACTGATGGTTTGTGTTCTGTCTTACCCTGTGTGTGACTGATGGTTTGTGTTCTGTCTTACCGTGTGTGTGACTGATGGTTTGTGTTCTGTCTTACCGTGTGTGACTGATGGTTTGTGTTCTGTCTTACCGTGTGTGTGACTGATGGTTTGTGTTCTGTCTTACCCTGTGTGTGACTGATGGTTTGTGTTCTGTCTTACCGTGTGTGTGACTGATGGTTTGTGTTCTGTCTTACCGTGTGTGTGACTGATGGTTTGTGTTCTGTCTTACCGTGTGTGTGACTGATGGTCGGTGTTCAGTCTTACCGTGTGTGTAACCACGACTTGTCTAGAGGTGTGACACTACCCTCAGGAGGATAATCATTGATTTTAAAACATCCTTCAACTAATCGGGTTTTAACACGTTTTTCAACAGCTTCCTCTTGTCACTCTTACTTTCTCCCCTGTCTTTATTTACCTCACCACACCCCCCCATCTCTGACCTCTGTCTCTCTGTCTCTCTCTCTCTCTCTCTCTCTCTCTCTCTCTCTCTCTCTCTCTCTCTCTCTCTCGCACACTCTCTCATCCTCTCTCTCTCTCCCTCCCCTCTTTCTCTCTCTCTCTAAGGACATCAAGGCCAGTCCAGTGTTGCAGTAGCTGCATCCTTCTGATACCAAGGAGTATTGTCCTGGATGTACTGTAAGGTGAGATGTTCCATCATGGGCGACAGAAGTCTCCACAACAACACCGCAATCAGAGACAGTCACTGGCTCAGTTTGCATATCAATTCGTGTCCACCTGAGCTCCAGTCCAGTCCAGTCCGGTTGCACAGGATGTTGAGGTCCGGCCAGGCTGACCAGACTCCAAAGCCCGCAGCACGAGTGTCCAATATTTCATTGGCCTTCCTCCTGAAGCCCAGGAAGTTGTCCTCAATGTTCCTGGCCAGTGGAACCTTCCTCCTCCGTAGGTCCAGAAGGAGGGATATTCTGGCTAACTCCTTAACTGTCACATCGTCACTGTTGAACATGTTTAACTGGTGAGTCAGTCTGGTAGGAGTGTAAATCCACTCAATATTCGGGACACCTAAACCCCCCTCTCTTCGGCTCAGGAAGAAAACATCACACGTGGTGTAAGTGTTTAAGCACAGCCACTTTCTCATCACTTAAACAGCTTTGTTATTCATTTCCCCTAGATATGCACATTTGCAAGCTTCCTCTCACCTCTCTTTCTTTCTCCCATCTTTGTTTATCTCCCCCCTCTCTGACCTCTGTCTCTCTCTTCCTCTCTCTCTCCCCTCTGTCTCTCTCTCTTTCTCTTTTCTCTCTCTCTCTCCCTCCCCTCTTTCTCTCATTCATCCTCTCTCTCGCCTCTTTCTCTATCTCTCTCTACCCTCTGTCTCTCTCTCTCCCTCCTCTCTCTCACTCTCTCATCCTCTCTTTCTCTCCCTTCTCTCTTTCTCTCTCTCTCCCATCTCTCTCTCCCCTCTTTCTCTCTCTCTCCCTCCTCTTTCTCTCATCCTCTCTCTCACTCTGTCTGTTGTTGTCTTTCAGTGTGGTCTCTTGTTAAAGGGACATAGTACAGAGACGAGAGGTCACAGTGACCTACAGCCTTTACTCAGAGAGACACTATGAGGAGATGAGATAGTATTTTATTAGAGAGAGAGAAAGAAAGAAAGACAGGGGAGAGAGTGAGATGAAGCTATTAATATCAAATGTTATTGGTCACGTACACATGTTTAGCCGATGTTATTGCGTGTGTAGCGAAATGCTTGTTTTGAGAGAGAGAGAGAGGCAGAAGAGATAGCCCTGTTCATCAATTTTTGCTTGATGATTATTCTATAATGTTATTTTTATGTAAAGAGTAGCCACATAATTAAATAGAAAATGTTGTATATCTATGGTGTTGCGCCTGCAGCTATATTGTACTGTGATCCAGAGCCCAATAAACCCATTGTACACATTGGCTTGACCTCTTACTTTAACATGGGCTTAAATGAGCGCTCCACATACAGTATGTCCTGTGACATAATTAATGCTATTACCTCCCTACACACACACGCACACACACACACATTTTAAATACTTTATTTGAATCCACCAATCACATTTTCCAGAAAAAACATCAAACACTTCAAATGTATGGTACTCAAGGGTACAGAAAGCACCTCCTCCAAACAGCTGAGCTGCCCACAACAGCTGAAACAGAGCAGTATCTAGCCAACTGCTTTGCCCTATTTTTTGTCAGGCCCGCAATCTGGAAGCCACGCACTGGAAGCCTGTGTACTTGGCCGAGACTGCCAAATATCAGCACCAACAGCACTGTCACGGATCCCTCTGGAACTTTCATTACACACACCTGTCCCCACTGATAAGTACTTGTATAAGTGTGCCCTTTGGATTCCATTGGGCTCTCGATTATTGTTACTATGTCTGTTGGTGCGTGTGAGTACCTGTGCTGTGGCTTTCATGCCCTTGTGGATTGTGCAGATGATTACAGGTCTCGTCCCGTGTGTTAATCATTTTTTAATTTTACCTTTATTTAACTAGGCAAGTCAGTTAAGAGCAAATTCTTATTTTCAATGACAGCCTAGGAACAGTGGGTTAACTGCCTTGTTCAGGGGCAGAACGACAGATTTGTACCTTGTCAGCTCGGGGATTCAAACTTGCAACCTTTCAGTTACTAGTCCAATGCTCTAACCACTAGGCTACCCTGCCGCCCCATTGTGCACGTGTGTTATTAATTCGAGGTACTCCTCGCTCTTTTGTTTTGGGTTTCTACCCTGTGTTTTGTTACGTGTTTATTTGGTCTTCGTCTTCGTGACTTTTAACGGCATGCCGTAATTTGGGTTTAATGAAAACCCCTATTACGCATTCCTGCGCCTGTCTCCCAAATCGCTTCATACCAACGTGACAGAATAAAACAACCATTAAGGGAGACAGCGAAAATGGCCGTCCGACAACGCTGCGACTAGCCGTCCAGCGCTGCCTCAACTTCGGCAGCTGCAATGGGTTTTCCGACGACACCACTTCAGCAGCCTCAACTGGCCCGTCCGATGCCACCACAACCGGTCCATCCTGTCGCCACTGGTCCCTCCGACGCCACCGCAACTTCTGCAGCGGCAACTGGCCCGTCCGACAACGACACAACTTTGGCAACTGAATTGGGTCCTGATCGACCTGCACTGCGTTCCTGTGATTGTCCTTGAGGCCGGTGTCGTTGCGCTGCTGGTGCAGGGAGTCTGGGGGTGGTACCGTCACGGATCCCTCCGGAACTTTCATTACACACACCTGTCCCCTATTCCCACTGATTAGTACTTGTATAAGTGTGCCCTTTGGTTTCCATTGGGCTGTCGATTATTGTTACAATGTCCGTTGGTGCGTGTGAGTACCTGTGCTGTGTGTTTTGGCTTTCATGCCCTTGTGGATTGTGCAGATGATTACGGGTCTCGTCCCGTGTGTTAATCATTGTGTGCATGTGTTATTTATTCGAGGTACTCCTCGCTCTTTTGTTTTGGGTTTCTACCCTGTGTTTTGTTACGTGTTTGTTTGGTCTTCATCCCCCTGCCTTTACATGGCACGCCGTAATTTGGGCTTCATAAAAAAAAGCTATTACGCATTCCTGCGCCTGTCTCCCGAATCTCTTCATACCAACGTGATATGCACCTACACCCGAGGCTGTCCCAGCATGCCACGAGGGGCTGGTACTGGACTGCAAAGGCCGTCTCCATGTAGCCGTCCAATGAGCAGCCCACTTCCAAAATGAGCCCCTCTCCCTGGCCTCCCCCCACAACAACAATATCTGGTGTATTTGGCCCACAGGAAAACACATCATCAACATCACACCAGCTTCAACCTTAAACAAGAATGTTCATGCATGTGTGCTGTTGGTGAGAGCACTTGTCTCACCTCACTGGCTATCAGTTCAACAAGGCGGTCATGTCTAGCAATGTACAAATCCTTGATTGAACAGCAGCCATTCGCAACATGGGTAATGGACTCCATTACATTTGACTCATGTAGAATACAAAAAGGTTCATGGTTTTCAGGGTACCAGAGTGCTAGATTATATTTCGTTGGTAGAACTTGCAGCCTCACCTTAACAGTAAACGTGAGAATGTCCTCGCCAATGGCAGTATTCTGGTACATGGAATGTGAGACAGAGTGGTCAGCACAGTCCAGAGCAGCGAGTTTCCCCTGCAGCCTCAGGCCAGTCCAGTGATACAGTAGCTGCATCCTTCTGATACCAAGGAGTGTTGTCCTGGATGTACTGTAAGGTGAGATGTTCCATCATGGGCGACAGAAGTCTCCACAACAACACCGCAATCAGAGGCAGTCACTGGCTCAGTTTGCATATCAGTCCGTGTCCACCTGACCTCCAGTCCAGTCCGGTTGCACAGGATGTTGAGGTCCGGCCAGTCTGACCAGACTCCAAAGCCCGCAGCACGAGTGTCCAATATTTCATTGGCCTTCCTCCTGAAGCCCAGGAAGTTGTCCTCAGTGTTCCTGGCCAGTGGAACCTTCCGCCTTCGTAGGTCCAGAAGGAGGGATATTCTGGCTAACTCCTTAACTGTCACATCGTCACTGTTGAACATGTTCAACAGGTGAGTCAGTCTGGTAGGAGTGTAAATCCACTCAATATTCGGGACACCTAAACCCCCTCTCTTCGGCTCAGGAAGAAAACGTCACATGTGGTGTGTGTGTTTAAGCATAGTCATTTTTTCACCACTTGAACAGTTTTGTTATTCATTTCCCCCAGAACCTTCTGTGGATATGCACATTTGCAAGCAAATGTTGAATCTTTGCTAGGGCCACCTGTCTCACAGCTTCAAGTCCACAGACACACACGTTAACGTTCAGTCCCTGGAAAATAAAGTAGACGAGCTCAGGTCAAGGATCTTCTTCCAGAGAGACATCAGGGACTATAACATACTCTGATTTTATGGAAATAAGAAGGTGGAGGGGTTTTATTAACAACTCATGGTGTGATTATGGTAACTTACAGGAACTCAAGTCCTTTTGTTCTCCTGAAATACCTGACCATCGCATTACAGCATTACCTCCCAATGATAATTTTCTTTGATCATTGTCACTGCCGTGTATATTCCCCCGTAGCCGACACTGCGACAGCTCTCAATGAACTACACTGGACTACACTGGACCACGTTTATTGTAGCTGGGGACTTTAATAAAGGTAATCTGAGGAAAATGCTACCAAAATTCTATCAACACATCTGTGCTACGTGCGCAACCTGGCCCTGGATCGTTGCTACTCTTCCTTCCCGGGACGGCTACAAGGCCATCCCCGCGCTCCCTTCAGCAAATCAGATCACGCCTCCATCATGCTCCTCTCCTTACATCTAGGCAGAAACTTAAACAGGAAGCTCCCGTGGTAAGGACTATTCAATGTTGGTCTGACCAATCAGAATCCATGCTTCCAGATTGTTTTGATCAAGCAGACTGGGAAATGTTCCGGGTTGCCTCTGAGAATAGTATTGGCGTATGCATTGAGTTAGTGACTGAGTTAAAACCACTTAACCTCTATGGGCTAGTTCAATTTACAGTTCATGAGGGTTGCCTAATCACACATATGAAGTTTTCAAAGATGTGACCTTTTTAACCCTTCAAAACAGCCCCTATGACCCCAATTTAACCTCTTGGGGCTAGGTGGGACGCTAGCGTGCCACCCGTGGTGCACTCCATCAACAGCAGGTGCATTTCAAGAGCGGCAAATTTGAATCCAAATAAATGTCAAAATTCAAATTTTTCAAAAATACAACTATTTTACACCATTTGAAAGATAAACATCTCCTTAATCTAACCACGTTTTACGATTTCAAAAAGGTTTTACGGCGAAAGCATAAATTTAGAGTATGTTAGGACAGTACATTTACAAGAGTTGTGTGTAATGTTTTGTCAAGTCAAAGACAGGGTCACCAAAACCATAAAACCAGCTAAAATGATGCACTAACCTTTTACAATCTCCATCAGATGACACTCCTAGGACATTATGTTAGACAATGCATGCATTTTTAGTTCTATCAAGTTCATATTTATATCCAAAAACAGCGTTTTACTATGGCATTGATGTTGAGGAAATCGTTTCCCTCCAATAACCGGCAGTCAAGTCAGCGTCACAAATTAAATAATTAAAATTAGAAAACATTGGTAAAATATTATATTGTCATTTAAAGAATTATAGATTTACATCTCTTGAACGCAATCAACTTGCCAGATTTAAAAATAACCTTACTGGGAAATCACACTTTGCAATAATCTGAGCACTGCGCCCAGAAAAATACGCGTTGCGATACAGACTAGACGTCATGTTGGGGAGATCTAAAATCGAAAATACTATGTAAATAATCCATTACCTTTGATTCTCTTCATCAGATGTCACTTCCAGGTATCACAGGTCCATAACGAATGTAGTTTTGTTCAAAAAAGCTCATCATTTATGTCCAAAAATCTCCGTCTTGTTCGCACATGATCTAAGCCAGCCGGACTTCTCGTCATGAACGAGGGGAAAAAATATATTTCCGTTCGTTCAAACATGTCAAACGTTGTATAGCATAAATCATTAGGGCCTTTTTTAACCAGAACATGAATAATATTCAAGGTGGACGAATGCATACTCTTTTATAACGTATTGGAACGAGGGTACCCAACATGAACTCGCGCGCCAGGTGTCTAATGGGACATCATCGTTCCATGGCTCTTGTTCGGTCAGATCTCCCTCCAGAAGACTCAAAACACTTTGTAAAGGCTGGTGACATCTAGTGGAAGCAATAGGAAGTGCCAAAATATTCCTAAACCCCTGTGTTTTTCAATGGGATAGGTTTAAAGTCAATACAACACATCAGGTATCCACTTCCTGTCAGAAAATGTCTCAGGGTTTTGCCTGCCAAATGAGTTCTGTTATACTCACAGACACCATTCAAACAGTTTTAGAAACTTTAGAGTGTTTTCTATCCATATATAATAAGTATATGCATATTCTAGTTACTGGGTAGGATTAGTAACCAGATTAAATCGGGTACATTTTTTTTATCCAGACGTGCAAATGCTGCCCCCTAGCCCTAACAGGTTAAGTATCGGCCCCTTTTTTTAAATTTTTGCCTAAAATGACATACCCAAATCTAACTGCCTGTAGCTCAGGACCTGAAGCAAGGATATGCATTTTCTTTGTACCATTTGAAAGGAAATACTTTGAGTTTTGTGGAAATGTGAAAGGAATGTAGGAGAATATAACACATTAGATCTGGTAAAAGATAATACAAAGAAAAAAAAAAACCGTTTTGTACCATCATCTTTGAAATACAAGAGAAATGCCATAATGTATTATTCCAGCCCAGGTGCAATTTAGATATTGGCCACTAGATGGCAGCAGTGTATGTGCAATGTTTTAGTCTGATCCAATGAACCGTTGCATTTCTGTTCAAATGTTGTATCAAGACTGCCCAAATGTGCCTAATTTGTTTATTAACAACTTGTCATGTTCAAAACTGTGCACTCTCCTCAAATAATAGCATGTAATAGCTACTGTAAATTGGACAGTGCAGTTATATTAACAAGAATTTAAGCTTTCTGCCAATATCAGATATGTCTATATCCTGGGAAATGTTCTTGTTACTTAACCTCATGTTGTTACAACCTCATGCTAATCGCATTAGCCTATGTTAGCTAAACCGTCCCGCAGGGGACCCACCAATCCTGAAGAAGTGTTAGGAAGTGCATAGAGGAGGTCGTTCCTACTGTGACGATTAGAACTTATCCAGGCCATTCACGCAAAACTGAAAGGGTAAACCAACACATTTAACCACGGCAAGGTGACTGGGAAAATGGACAAGTACAAATAGACCAGCTACGACCTGCACAAGGCAGGTCTGCTCCTGTTCTCCGTGGCCGACGTGGTCTTACGAGGACTGTCTACTCTTGTTCTCTGGGGTCGACGTGAGTAAGTCATTTAGACAGCATCCCAAGCTGTGTCCTCAGAGAACGTGCAGACCAGCTAGCACTCACTTCTGTCATCATGAAGAGCTTGAGAGGCTAGTTAAGGACCACACCACTTCCATGTTACCCAACACCCTAGACACACTATCACCGCCTGGTATTGCAATTACACCGTCCGCAACACTGCCTGCCCTCCAGGACATCTACAGCACCCGAAATCACAGGAAGGCCAAGAAGATCATCAATGACCTCAACCACCCGAGCCACTGCCTGTTCACCCCGCTACCATCTACAAGGCGGAGACAGTACAGGTGCATCAAAACCGGGACCGATAGACTGAGAAACAGCTTATATCGCCAGGTCACCAGACTGTTAATTAGTCACCACTAACCTTAGTCACTGTTACTAGCCGGCTACCACCCGGTAATCTACCCTGAACCTTAGAGACTGCTGCCCTATGTACATAGAGTCAATGAACACTGGTCACTTTAGCCTTTTTTTATAATTTTTTTTCGAGCAGCACATTCAAATTACATAAATAGTAATATTTAACATTCATGAAAATACAAAGTGTCATACATCAAAATAAAGCTTAACCTGTTAGGGCTAGGGGGCAGTATTGACACGGCTGGATAAAAAACATACCCGATTTAATCTGGTTACCACTCCTACCCAGTAACTAGAATATGCATATACTTATTACATATGGATAGAAAACACCCTAAATTTTCTAAAACTGTTTGAATGGTGTCTGTGAGTATAACAGAACTCAAATGGCAGGTCAAAACCTGAGAGATTCCTTTACAGGAAGTGGCCTGTCTGACCATTTCTTGAACTTCTTTTCCATCTCTATCATTTACTAAGGATCTCTGCTCTAACGTGACACTTCCCACGTCGTCCATAGGCGCTCAGAGCCCGGGAAAAAACAGAATGTCGTCATTCCAGCCCCAGGCTGAAACACATTATCGCCTTTCTCAAGTGGCCGATCAAGGGACACTGGGCTTATGCGCGTGACCCCGACCGCCCCCGCCTTTGGGATTTTTTCCTCTGTTTGCCGAAAAGGAGATTCCCTGTCGGAATATTATCGCTTTTCTACGAGAAAAATGTCGTAAAAATTGATTTTAAACAGCGGTTGACATGCTTCGAAGTACGGTAATGGAATATTTAGAATTTTATTGTCACGAATTGCGCCATGCGCGCGACACTTCTTTACTATTTCGGATAGTGTCTGGAACGCACGAACAAAACGCCGCTATTCGGATATAACGATGGATTATTTTGGACCAAACCAACATTTGTTATTGAAGTAGCAGTCCTGGGTGTGCATTCTGACGAAGACAACAAAAGGTAATCAAACTTTTATAATAGTAAATATGATTATGGTGAGTGCTAAACTTGCCGGGTGTCTAAATAGCGAGCCCGTGATGCCTGGGCTATGTACTTAGAATATTGCAAAATGTGCTTTCACCAAAAAGCTATTTTAAAATCGGACATATCGAGTGCATAGAGGAGGTCTGTATCTATAATTCTTAAAATAATTGTTATGCTTTTTGTGAACGTTTATCGTGAGTAATTTAGTAAAATGTTAGCGAATTCCCCGGAAGTTTGCGGGGGGTATGCTAGTTCTGAACGTCACATGCTAATGTAAAAAGCTGGTTTTTGATATAAATATGAACTTGATTGAACAAAACATGCATGTATTGTATAACATAATGTCCTAGGGTTGTCATCTGATGAAGATCATCAAAGGTGAGTGCTGCATTTAGCTGTCTTCTGGGTTTTGGTGACATTATATGCTGGCTTGAAAAATGGGTGTCTGATTATTTCTGGCTTGGTACTCTGCTGACATAATCTAATGTTTTGCTTTCGTTGTAAAGCCTTTTTGAAATCGGACAGTGTGGTTAGATTAACGAGAGTGTTGTCTTTAAATGGCTGTAAAATAGTCATATGTTTGAGAAATTGAAGTAATAGGATTTTTAAGGTTTTGAAAATCGCGCCACAGGCTGGCAGTGGCTGTTACGTAGGTGGGACGCAAGCGTCCCACCTAGCCCATAGAGGTTAACTTCTTGTTAATCCAGCCGCTGTGTTAGATTTCAAAAAGGCTTTACGGCGAAAGCATACCATGCGGTTATCTGAGGACAGCGCCCCGCTTACAAAAGCATACAAACATTTTCAAGCCAAGTAGAGGAGTCACAAAAGTCAGAAATAGTTATAGAATTAATCACTTACCTTTGATGATCTTCATCTGGTTGCACTCACAAGAGTCCCTGTTAAACAATAAATGTTTGTTTTATTTGATAAAGTCCCTCTTTATGTCCCAAAAACATATGCATATCCTAGCTTCTGGGCCTGAGTAACAGGCAGTTTACTTTGGGCACCTCAGTCATCCAAACTTTCGAATACTGCCCCCATCCCAAAAAAGTTTTAATAAAGTTTACATACAGTACTGTTTAACACAATTTATATGTATATATTGTATTTTACCATATCTACATGTATATAATACCTCAATCAGCCTGACCAACCGGTGTCTGTATGTAGCCTCGCTACTTTTATAGCCTCGCTACTGTATATAGCCTGTCTTTTTACTGTTGTTTTATTTCTTTACTTACCTATTGTTCACCTAATACCTTTTTTTCACTATTGGTTAGAGCCTGTAAGTAAGCATTTCACTGTAAGATCTACAACTGTTGTATTCAGCACACGTGACAAATAAACTTTGATTTGATTTGTATTAACACCTCATCCTATATAACTACTGCCGTACACACCTTTTCCATGTTTTACTTTTATTGCCAGGTATTACTGTTGGAGCTAGAAACACATTTCGCTGCACTTGCGATAACATCTGCAAATCTGTGTAACTACTGCCGTACACATCTTTTCTATTCATATACTGTCTGTACTGTCTTTACACATCAGTGTATATATACATTTATATTCCGTTCTCTGACGTTGCTCTTTCTAATATTTCGACATTTTTCTGGGATATGCGTGTCTTGTTTTTTATAGTTTTTTTTTATTGCTAGGTATTACTGTTGTTAATTTGATTTGACACACACACATGCATGCCTGCAAACATGTACACACACACACTCACACACACACACACGAGTCAAGTCTTCCCCTTCAAGTTCCTGAAAGGTGAAAGAATGTTGTCTTCACTTTTTGAGTGTGTGTGTGTGTGTGTGTGTGTGTGTGTGTGTGTGTGTGTGTGTGTGTGTGTGTGTGTGTGTGTGTGTGTGTGTGTGTGTGTGTGTGAGTGTGTGTGACTCCAGGCGATGCATTGTCTCTGTGTTGTAGCTGCATCTCCACTTCCTCCCATTACATGGGTCATTGTTCTGTTCCTTCTCTCTTCGTTACTAAGTGTTCTTGTAACAGACGTTGGTTTCCGAAAACTAGTCTTCCCTGGCACTGTTGTTGTTTACAGTAATGTTGCAGAGACATTGATTTATCTCTTTCTCTCTGTCTATTATTGTCTCTCTCTTTCTCTCTTCTCTCTCTCTTCTCTCTCTCTCTTCACCCGCTCCTCTCGCTCTCTCTCCCCTCTCCCTCTTCTCTCTCTCATCACTCTCTCCTCTCTTCTCTCTCTCTTTTCTCTCTCTTCTCTCTCACTCACTCACTCTCAGTTTGAGTTTATTTAATTGTCATACATATGCATTCAAATCAAATGACTCCTACCACCTGGAGATGACGTGTCACCCAGGATGAATGTACATGTGTCTTAGTGATGAAACCAAACAGCGGTGGTGGCTCACTGTGTACACACACACACACACACACACACACACACACACACACACACACACACACACACACACACACACACACACACACACACACACACACACACACACACATTCACACACACACACACACACACACACACACACACTCACGTGATCTTGCACTTGATCATTCCCCATATTCAGAATGGTGATAATGAAATTCCGTAGTGATAATCTTGAACATTCTTTATGATCATGTACAGTTAAATCAGAGATGAGGCTATGTGGCTATAAATGTCTTTAACATGAGAGAGATGAGACGATGCTGAGATATAATGGGGACATGCTGTATAGCGGTAATAAGAAACTTTCACGTCATAGAAGATGAGAACATGAGACAAGAACAGTCTGATAATCAATTTTTTTTTCTTTTTTTTTTCCTCTCATCACCTCTTTTTCCTCTATTTTTTTACGTCCTCATTCTAAAATCCTGCACACGTATAACACATTTTTCTTGTGCTCTTAAGTATTTTTCCTGTAAGGCGTGTCTCTTTCTCAGTCTGGAAACGTTACGTTTCAATTATGGCTGTCACATCACTAATGGCTTTTCTGATTGGTGGAGAAAAAATGACATCGAGACTTAAGCTCACTTTGTTCTGTGTGACTATGACTAGTGTGTGTGTGTGTGTGTGTGTGTGTGTGTGTGTGTGTGTGTGTGTGTGTGTGTGTGTGTGTGTGTGTGTGTGTGTGTGTGTGTGTGTGTGACTGCGTGTGTAGCAAGGCGACAAGGAACAATGACATTCTCTCAGTCAACCCAGGAAACACTAGGACCCAGAGAGTCTGTTTGACTGCCTCCTCCGCTTCAGCACAGAGAGAGAGAGAGAGTGAGAGAGAAAGAGAGAGTGAGAGAGAGAGAGAGTAAGAGAGAGAGAGAGAGAGAGAGGAACAGAAGAGAGGAAAAGAAGAGAGGAACTGAAATGAGTGTGGTTGTCTCTCTGTGGTCTCTGCTGTAACACTGATTCTGAATGGAATGGAGCGATTAAACGCTGGGATTTAAACCTTTTGGAGGAAGAAGGGAGGAGGAAGAAGGGAGGAAGAAGGAAAGGAAGGAAGGAGTGAAAGAAGGAGTGTATCAGGAGCGGGAGAGAAGCAGGATTTAAAGGTTAATATACGTTTTATCTAATCTGTGAGCTCTGACTTGTTCTTCTCAGTGTGAGGAGTCCGTGTGTGTGTGTGTGTGTGTGTGTGTGTGTGTGTGTGTGTGTGTGTGTGTGTGTGTGTGTGTGTGTGTGTGTGTGTGTGTGTGTGTGTGTGTGTGAACAGGTCTCGCTCTTGTCCCTGTGAGGGGGTACGTATGGTAGTCGACAGTACACACACCAAGCTAACAGGGTACACACACACCAAGAGAACAGGTTACACACACCAAGCTAATTAACACACCAAGAGAACAGGTTACACACACCAAGCTAACAGGGTACACACACACCAAAAGAACAGGTTACACAAACCAAGAGAACAGGTCACAAACCAAACTAATAGTTTAACACACCAAGATAACAGGTTACACAACACCAAGAGAACAGGTTACACACACCAAGCAAACACGTTACAAACACCAAGCAAACAGGGTACCCACACCATGGTAACAGGTTACACACACCAAGCTAACATGTTAAACACACCAACCTAACAGGTTACACACACCATGCTAAAAGGTTACACACACCAAGCTAACAGGTTAAATACTCCAAGCAAACAGGTTACACACACCAAGCTAACAGGTTAAATACTCCAAGCAAACAGGTTAAATACTCCAAGCAAACATGTTAAACACACCAACCTAACAGGTTAAACACACCAACCTAACAGGTTACACACACCAAGCTAACAGGTTACACACACAAAGCAAACGGTACCCACACCATGCTAACAGGTTACACATAGCAAGCTAACAGGTTTTGCAGAGACCAAACAAATAGATTACACACCAAGCTAATATGGTACACACAACAAGGTAACAGGTTACACACACCAAGCTAACAGGGTACACACACCAAGCTATTAGTTTAACACACTAAGCGAACATGTTACACACACCAAGCTAACAGCGTACACACACCGAGCTAACAGGTTTTCGCAGAGACCAAACGAACAGGTTACACACACAAAGCTAACAGGTTACACACACCAGGCTAACAGGTTACACACAGCAAGCTAACAGGTTACACACACCAAGCTAACAGGTTACACACACCAAGCTAACAGTTTACACACACCAAGCTACCAGGTTACACACACCAAGCTACCAGGTTACACACACCAAGCTACCAAGTTACACACACCAAGCTAACAAGTTACACACACCAAGCTACCAGGTTACACACACCAAGCTACCAGGTTACACACACCAAGCTAACAGGTTACACACACCATGCTAACAGGTTACACACACCATGCTAACAGATAACACACACAAAGCTAACAGGTAACACACACAAAGCTAACAGGTGTCACACACCAGGCTAACAGGTTACACACACCAGGCTAACATGTTAAACACACCAAGCTAACAGGTTACACACACCAAGCTAACAGGTTAGACACACCAAACTACCAAGTTACACTCACCAAGCTAACAGGTTACACACACCAAGCTAACAGGTTACACACACCAAGATAATAGCACTCCAAGCTAACAGGTTACACACACAAGATAACAGGTTACACACAGAAGGCTAACAGGTTACACACACCAAGATAACAGCACTCCAAGCTAACAGGTTACACACACAAGATAACAGGTTACACACACAAGGCTAACAGGTTACACACACACCAGGCTAACAGGTTACACAGCAGGGGTTGGAAATGAAAGTATTTTCATTCTGAACAGAAACACTACTTTTTCCGTTCTGTTCCACTGTTCTGACCAGCAAAATAAAGTTCTGAACCGGTTCGAACCCCCAAAAAGTACTGATTTATATCGTTCCTTTCTGTTCCTTTTTTATCCTGTGAAATCAACTGTTTTTCACATTTAGCTCATTCAATGACTTCACCAATCATTGCAGATAGAGCAGGCAAGCTAGTTGTTTACATGTGTGATGGGCAGACAATTGTAGCCTATGGAGCAAGATGTGACTGACATTTTGCGGGTGGGGCGAAAGTGAAGGAGGGTTGAGGAGGAGGCTTGAAGCGCTGGACATCTTTTTATGACATCCATTATCTGAATAAGTTTCACAGAATTACTCTATGGAGGAACATTGAAGGTCCTTTGAACTAGCTAGCTAACAAGCTTGTGTGTGCAGAGTAGAACCAGAATTAAAAACATGTCTTAACTTTTTGTAGTTAATAAATCGAATGTGAAATGTGATAACTGGGCATATACTATCCTTAACTAGCATTGACAAAGTTAATGCATTCTTCTCTAGCTAATTAAAAATCTCTCACTATCTTCTGAATCAAGCTTGTAATGTCAGTACAGTAGCCAATGGTAAAGTCAGTACAGTAGCCTATGGTAACGTCAGTACAAAAGTCTATAGTTACGTCAGTACAGTAGCCAATGGCAACGTCAGTACAGTAGCCAATGGCAACGTCAGTACAGTAGCCAATGGCAACGTCAGTACAGTAGCCTATGGTAACGTCAGTACAGTAACCTATGGTAACGTCAGTACAGTAGCCAATGGCAACATCAGTACAGTAGCCAATGGCAACGTCAGTACAGTAGCCTATGTTAATGTTAGTAAAGTAGCCAATTGTAACATCAGAACAGTATCCTATGGTAACGTCAGTACAGTAGCCTATGGTGAAGTCAGTACAGTAGCCTATGGTAAATTCAGTGCAGTAACCTATGGTAAAGTCAGTACAGTAGCCTATGGTAACAATTGTAAAGTAACCTATGGTAACGTCAGAACAATAGCCTGTGGTAACATCAGTACGGTAGCCTATGGTAAAGTCAGTACATTAGCCTACGGTAACTACAGTACAATAGCCTATGGTAAAGTCAGTACAGTAGCCTACAGTAACTACAGTACAATAGCCAATGGTAAAGTCAGTATAGTAGCCTACAGTAACTACAGTACAATAGCCTATGGTAAAGTCAGTACAGTAGCCAGTGGTAACGCGTCAGTAGAGTAGCCTATGGTAACGTCGGTACAGTAGCCAATGGTAACGTCAGCACAGTAGCCTATGGTAACGTTAGTAAAGTAGCCTATGGTAACGTCAATACTGTAACCTATGGTAACGTCAGTACAATAGCCTATGGTAATGTCAGAACAGTAGCCAATGGTAACGTCAGCACAGTAGCCTATGGTAACGTTAGTAAAGTAGCCTATGGTAACGTCAATACTGTAACCTATGGTAACGTCAGTACAATAGCCTATGGTAATGTCAGAACAGTGGCCAATGGTAACGTCAGCACAGTAGCCTATGGTAACGTTAGTAAAGTAGCCTATGGTAACGTCAATACTGTAACCTATGGTAACGTCAGTACAGTATCCTATGGTAATGTCAGAACAGTGGCCAATGGTAATATCAGTGCAGTAGCCAAGGGTAACGTCAGCACAGTAGCCAATGGTAACGTCAGTACAGTAGCCAATGGTAACGTCAGTACAGTAACCTATGGTAACATTAGAACAGTAGCCAATGGTAACGTCAGTACAGTAACCTATGGTAACATTAGAACAGTAGCCAATGGTGATATCAGTGCAGTAGCCAAGGGTAACGTCAGTACAGTAGCCAATGGTAACGTTAGTACAGTAACCTATGGTAACATTAGAACAGTAGCCAATGGTAACGTCAGTACAGTAGCCAATGGTAACGTCAGTACAGTAGCCTATGGTAACATTAGAACAGTAGACTATGGTAACGTCAGTACAGTAGCCAATGGTAACGTCAGTACAGTAACCTATGGTAACATTAGAAAAGTAGCCAATGGTAACGTCAGTACAGTAGCCTATGGTAACATTAGAACAGTAGACTATGGTAACGTCAGTACAGTAGCCAATGGTAACGTCAGTACAGTAACCTATGGTAACATTAGAACAGTAGCCAATGGTAACGTCAGTACAGTAGCCTACGGTAACTAGAGTACAGTAACCAATGGTAACTACAGTACAGTAGCCAATGGTAACATTAGTACAGTAGCCAACGATAACTACAGTACAGTTGCCAATGGTAACATCAGTACAGTAGCCAACGGTAACGTCAATACAGTAACCTATGGAAACATCAGTACAGTATTCTATGGTAATGTCAGTACAGTAACCTATGGTAATGCGTCAGGACCGTAGCCTATGGCAACGATGGCACAGTAGCCAATGGTAACATCAGTACAGTAGCCTATGGTAACATTTGTAAAGTAGCCTATGGTAATGTCATTACTATAACCTATGGTAACGTGTGTTGTTATT
Source organism: Salmo salar (assembly GCF_965601325.2). Classification (NCBI taxonomy): domain Eukaryota; kingdom Metazoa; phylum Chordata; class Actinopteri; order Salmoniformes; family Salmonidae; genus Salmo; species Salmo salar. Next base: position 42,510,472 of record NC_138299.1, read on the forward strand.
GTGGGACTAGAAAAAAAGCCTGGAATGTAAAACAACATTATTAACCACTTCCCAGGCTTTTAAATTAACGGTTCTTATCTGGAACATTATGGATCACTTTCGTTGCAGGTTCCGTGTCCGGTTTTCTGTTCCCTGAACCAGTTCCTGGTACATACCCCAAGCTAACAGGTTACACACCCCAAGCTAACAGGTTACACACACCAAGCTAACAGGTTACACAATCCAACCTAACAGGGTACACACCCCAAGCTAACAGGTTACACAATCCAACCTAACAGGGTACACACCCCAAGCTAACAGGTTTCACTGTGTGACGCTGTGTGAAGTGTGTCTGAGACAATGCTCTAAAGAGTATTTTCCTCTTCTTTCCCTCTATCTTTTTTCTTTCTATCGATATCCACCCTCCTTTGCCTCCCTTCTATCTCTTTTTATCGCTGTCACCCCTTCCAATTCCCTCTCATTCTCGTTCCCTCTTTCTCGCTCGCTCGTACTTTGTCTCTCTCCCTTTTCTTTTTCTCTCTCTGTCCTCTCATGTTCCTGGTAGCTGGGGAGAGTCTGTTGCTGTCCTTCTCTCATGTTCCTGGTAGCTGGGGAGTGTCTGTTGCTTTCCTTCTCTCATGTTCCTGGTGGCTGGGGAGTGTCTGTTGCTTTCCTTCTCTTATGTTCCTGGTAGCTGGGGAGAGTCTGTTGCTGTCCTTCTCTCATGTTCCTGGTAGCTGGGGAGAGTCTGTTGCTGTCCTTCTCTCATGTTCCTGGTAGCTGGGGAGAGTCTGTTGCTTTCCTTCTCTCATGTTCCTGGTAGCTGGGGAGAGTCTGTTGCTGTCCTTCTCTCATGTTCCTGGTAGCTGGGGAGAGTCTGTTGCTGTCCTTCTCTCATGTTCCTGGTAGCTGGGGAGAGTCTGTGTGTTGTAGTGTTCAAGGTCAGTGTTTGAGTCGCTCTGTAGAACATTTTCCCTCAGAGCCTAGTAAACTACTGGCTCAACTTATCTATACAGCCTGCCAACCTTAGACCAGACTAGAGCACACACACACACAGAGACAGACAGACAGACAGACAGACAGACAGACAGACAGACAGACAGACAGACAGACAGACAGACAGACAGACAGACAGACAGACAGACAGACAGACAGACAGACAGACAGACAGACAGACAGACAGACAGACAGACAGACAGATAGATAGATAGAGAATGGAGAGATAGAGAATGGAGAGAGAGAGGTAGAGAGAGAATGGAGGGAGAGGATGAAAGGAAAAGGAGAGAGACTGTAACAAGCTTTCAACTAAGACCACGGAAAGAGTGAAAAGAGAGAGCAAAATAAATGGAAGGAGTCGAGAGAGAGAGCGAAAGAGAGAGAGAGAGAGAGAGAGAGAGAGAGAGAGAGAGAGAGAGAGAGAGAGAGAGGGGAGGGAAGATGCGGTAGCCACAGTCAGAGCCATGTGGATCCATCCCTGCAGCCAACAAGCCATTGATAACCATTCTCGGTCTTTATGAATGTAGCTCACTGTGGTTAACTAACATACGTCTGTAAACCGGGGTGAGACAAGACTAATTCTGTGTCTGTTTATCTGGGCTTAGTACTGGTACACACCCCTCACCATACACAAACACCATTCACCATACACCATACAATAGCCCAACACAAAGCCATACAAAACAGATGCTGTCGGTGATCGCAGTTTAGATGTCAGTGGTTCCCAACTCAGACATATCAACTACAATTTAATCTATTGTAACATTTCAACTAGTAATGAATCTATTGTAACATTTCATAGAGTATTTCATGTATTGTAATATTTCATAGAGTATTTCATCTATTGTAATATTTCATAGAGTATTTCATCTATTGTAATATTTCATAGAGTATTTCATCTATTGTAATATTTCATCTAGTATTTCATCTATTATAATAATTCATGTAGTATTTCATCTATTGTAATAGTTCATCTAGTATTTCATCTACTGTTATATTTCATCTTGTATTTCATCTATTGTAATATTTAATCTATTATTTCATCTATTGTACTATTTCAGACGACACCATTCCGCATACATCTGGCCCTTCTCTGGACACTGTGTTAACAAACCTCCAAACGAGCTTCAATGCCATACAACACTCCTTCCGTGGCCTCCAACTGCTCTTAAATGCTAGTAAAACTAAATGCGTGCTCTTCAACCAATTTGCTGCCCGCACTCGCCCACCCGACAAGCATCACTACTCTGGACGGTTCTGACTTAGAAAATGTGGACAACTACAAATACCTCGGTGTCTGGTTAAACTGTAAACTCTCCTTCCAGACTCACATTTTGGATCTCCAATCCAAAATTAAATCTAGAATCGGTTTCCTATTTCGCAACAAAGCATCCTTCACTCATGCTGCCAAACATACCCTCCTAAAACTGACTATCCTACCGATCCTCGACTTCGGCGATGTCATTTACAAAATAGCCTCCAACACTCTACTCAGCAAATTGGATGCAGTCTATCACAGTGCCATCCGTTTTGTCACCAAAGCCCCATATATTACCTACCACTGCGACCTGTATGCTCTCGTTGGCTGGCCCTCGGTACATATTCGTCACCAGACCCACTGGCTCCAGGTCATCTATAAGTCTTTGCTAGGTAAAGCCCCGCCTTATCTCAGCTCACTGGTCACCATAGCAGCACCCACACGTAGCATGCGCTCCAGCAGGTATATTGCACTGGTCATCCCCAAAGCCAATTCCTCCTTTGGTCGCCTTTCCTTCCAGTTCTCTGCTGCCAATGACTGGAACGAACTGCAAAAATCTCTGAAGCTGGAGACTCATATCTCCCTCACTAGCTTTAAGCACCAGCTGTCAAAGCAGCTTACCGATCGCTGCACTTGTACACAGCCAATCTGTAAATAGCCCATCCAATCTACTACCTACCTCATCACCATATTGTTTTCATTTATTTTTACTCTTTTGCGCCCCAGTATTTCTACTTGCACATCATCATCTGCACAACTATCACTCCAGTGTTAATGCTGAATTGTAATTATTTTTGACACTATGGCCTATTTATTGCCTTACCTCCCTAAACTTACTACATTTGTACACACTGTACATAGATTTTTCTATCGTGTTATTGACTGTACGTTTGTTAATCCCATGTGTAACTCTGTGTTGTTGTTTTTGTCGCACTGCTTTGCTTTATCTTGGCCAGGTCGCAGTTGTAAATGAGAACTTGTTCTCAACTAGCCTACCTGGTTTAATAAAGGTGAAATAAAATGTTTTTTCTAAATTCATCTAGTTTTTCATCTATTGTAATATTTAATCTAGTATTTCATCTATTGTAATATTTCATCTAGTATTTCATCTACTGTAATATTTCATCTAGTATTTCATCTACTGTAGTATTGTCAGGGATTTCGTCGTCGGCAGACGATATGGCGAAATCATCGTTGGAAAAGGAGGACCAATATGCAGCAGAATGATGAATGTTCATCTTGAAGTTTTATTAACTCAAAAGTGAACACAAAATAATAAACAACGTACTCGCGATCTACTAGACAGTCCTGTTAGGCTCACACACGCTAAACAAGAAACAATCTCCCACAAATGACAAACACACCCTAATATATGGGACTCTCAATCAAAGGCAAAGAGAAAACACCTGCCTTCAATTGAGAGTCCCAACCCCAATTAATCAACCATAGAAACACACTCACTAGACTCCACATAGAAATACATAAACATAGACCATAAACCAAAAACCCGGAAATACTAAATCAAACGCCCTTTTACCAAAACACCACCCTGAACCACATAAAACAAATACCCTCTGCCACGTCCTGACCAAACTACAATTACAATTAACCCTTATACTGGCCAGGACGTGACAAGTATTTCATCTAGTATTTCATCTACTGTAATATTTCATCTAGTATTTCATCTAGTATTTCATCTACTGTAATATTTCATCTAGTATTTCATCTACTGTGATATTTCATCTAGTATTTCATCTATGGTAACATTTCATCTAGTATTTCATCTACTGTAATATTTCATCTAGTATTTCATCTACTGTAATATTTCATGTCATGTCACTACTGTAAATGGAGGCATTTCTGATCTTTGCAGAGTCTCTCCCTAGTAACTACAGAGACAGGAATAGCCCTGCTCTGATCACTGCCTCTGTGTGTGTGTGTGTGTGTGTGTGTGTGTGTGTGTGTGTGTGTGTGTGTGTGTGTGTGTGTGTGTGTGTGTGTGTGTGTGTGTGTGTGTGTGTGTGTGTGTGTGTGTGTGTGTGTGCCCGTGTGTGTGTGTGGCATGCGCGTGTGCATGTGTGTAGGGGGACCAGAGTGTGTGACCAGAGGCTCTGTGTGATATTAATATGTGCATTATGAAATAACCATTGGTGTGCTGAAGGACACACACACACACACACACACACACACACACACACCCACCCACACGAACATTCGCATTCCCCTCCACAAGAACATTCGCATTCCCCTCCACAAGAACATTCGCATTTTAGCGAGACAAAGCTGCCTCACTCAGGAATTCAGGCATTCTGCAGTTCGTCCGTATGTATCCAATCAGAGCAACAGATATTCTGGAGGTGTGGGCAGACTGAGAGGAACTGTGTGCGTGTGTGTTTGCTTGTGTGTGAGCATGTGCATTTGTGCACGTGTACGACGTGTATGTATGTATGTTTCAGTGTGTGTATTTGCGTGTGTGTCTGCCAATGTGTTGTCCTCTCTTCTGAAGGGGTCTCAGAAGCTGAGCACTGTTTTCCACCACAGTTTTCATCAAGTAAAAAAAAAATCCCAATGCTACCCAGGTAAATGTGAGCGCAGAGTCCCAAGTCTGGAAAACTAGTATTCCACAATCAGGTGTCTGGGACTGTCTGATAGTGTTATTCATCCAGGAGAATATCACAGGGATTCAAAAGGGGCGTAACTATATGGTCATGCTGAAATGAACAGAACTATATGTTTTACATTTACATTGTAGTAATTTAGCAGACGCTCTTATCCAGAACGACTTACAGTTTAGTTCATTCATCCTAAAATATTTCAGCGAGATGACTGCATATCACAATCACAGTCATAGCCGTGTTCCAGCAACACATGGAATTCAAACCACAACTCTAGCCTCTTACTCGAAACCTGATGCTAGAAAAAATACCAAGCTGATGTACTTGATACTCATAGTTCTGATGATATCGCCACTTGTAATCCTTCCCAGCATGGCCATTTAGTGACTACCTGACTGGGTAGACAAGCAAAATTGCCAGCTAGATAGTGTATGACTGTCTCTGTCTCCAGGGAGTGTAGGCTTCCACTCTCTTTTTCAATTATCTCTAACCTCCTCTCTTCTCTTTCTCCTTCCCCTCTTTCGCTCTCTCTTTTCTCTCTACTCTTTCTCCCCAACCTTCATCTCTCTGTTTTAACTATTTTTTCTAGCTCCCTTCTCTCTCTCTCTCTCTCTCTCTCTCTCTCTCTCTCTCTCTCTCTCTCTCTCTCTCTCTCTCTCTCTCTCTCTCTCTCTCTCTCTCTCTCTCTCTCTCTCTCTCTCTCTCTCTCTCTCTGTTTCTCCTCTCTATATGTGTCCATGGCCCCTTGTGGGGGTTGAGCCTAGCCTATATAGAACACACTTACCCCACCCCTGAAATCCCTGGCCCCTGATTGGCTGCTGGCTCCCAGGAAACAGGAAGTTCAGGGCAAAGATAAGCCCCCCACCACCCGCTCTTAGAGCAAGGAAAAGAGAACATCTGCATGTCATCACAGCTCTTTCTTTCTCTCGCTCTCTCTCTCTCCTAAATGTTTTCTCATTAGTAGTGGGAGTGCACTGGGGACTCTTTCTTTTTGGTTTATGAAGGTAATCTCAGGTTCTCTCTTTCTCCTCTCTCTCTGTTCTGTTCCTCTCTCTGTTCTCTTTCTCATGTCTCTGTTCTCTGTTCCTCTCTGTTCTCTGCTCCTCTCTCTGTTCTCTGCTCCTCTGTTCTCTACTCCTCTCTATGTTCTCTGCTCCTCTCTCTGTTCTCTGTTCCTCTCTATGTTCTCTGTTCCTCTCTATGTTCTCTACTCCTCTCTCTGTTCTCTTTCTCCCCTCTCTGTTCTCTGCTCCTCTCTCTGTTCTCTGCTCCTCTCTATGTTCTCCAAGCTCCTCTCTCTGTTCTCTGTTCCTCTCTATGTTCTCTGTTCTTCACTCTGTTCACTGCTCCTCTCTCTGTTCTCTGCTCCACTTTGTGATGTTGACCATCTATTGAAGTCTTAGTCGGTTCATTCAACAGCAATACTACAATACTGTAGTCGCCTGCTGAGCTAAAGCTTAGCCAATTGAAGTCAGACATGTTTTACTGAACCTCCTCTGTCAGACACTAGTACGAGCCTATGTGTATGAATGTCCTGGGCTATTCTCCGATGGAGGCGTGGGGTCAAGGGGTAAAGGGCGTTACCCTGAGACAAATGTTGACCCTGTCCCTGTACGGTTCACTGACCATGTCCGACTCAGCACCTCTCCTCCAAATCACTATGTGTGTATGTGTGTGTATGTGTCTGCAGTCTATTTCTGCACTGTAATTTTAGGGTGGTGTGTGTGTGTGTGTCTCTGAAACAGTAATACAGCTGGCGGGTCGTTAATTGATATCAGGAGTGTGTTTCCCACAGGCTCTCAAACTGCATTCAGGAACAAGGTCCTTTTCTCTCTCCTAACTCTCTCTCTCTGTCTCTGTCTCTGTCTCTCTCTAACTCTCGCGCTGTCTCTGTCTCTCTCTCTCTCTCTCTCTCTGTCTCTGTCTCTCTCTAATTCTCTGTATCTGTCTCTCTCTAACTCTCTGTCGCTGTCTCTGTCTCTCTCTCTCTCTCTCTCTCTGTCTCTGTCTCTCTCTAATTCTCTGTCTCTGTCTCTCTCTAATTCTCTGTCTCTGTCTCTCTCTAACTCTCGCTCTGTCTCTCTCTAACTCTCTGTCTCTGTCTCTCTAACTCTCGCTCTGTCTCTGTCTCTCTCTCTGTCTCTGTCTCTGTCTCTCTGTCTCTCTGTCTCTGTCTCGCTCTCTGTCTCGCTCTCTGTCTCTGTCCCTATGTCTCTGTCCCTCTGTCTCTGTCCCTCTGTCTCTGTCTCTCTCTAACTCTCGCTCTGTCTCTCCCTTTCTCTTTCTCTCATTCTTATTGCTTCCTGTTGACGTTGTGTTATTGGGGGAAAGGCCTCTTGGCAGGCACTGTTGTGTGTGTGTGTGTGTGTGTGTGTGTGTGTGTGTGTGTGTGTGTGTGTGTGTGTGTGTGTGTGTGTGTGTGTGTGTCTACATGTGTGGCACATCTCTTAGTCAAAGCTAAGTTGGAAGGGAAACAAACTGTATCTCTCTTTCCTGCTCCCTCTCTCTTATCCTATTCCTCTCTCCCTCCTTCCCTCCTCCCCCTTAGCTCAAGAAATCTCGTCAATGTTGTTTTGGCAGTTTTCCCCTCTCAGTGTTGTTGTCATGACGTTTTTCAGATGTGTCTCTTCTGTGACTCCCTCTTAGACACACTCTCACATTCCCTTCACATGTCACTACTACACTACCTAAACAGCTTAAAAGGTGCCATTGTGGTTCTGATATGGTTGTCAGTTGCATCCCGCTCCACTGTGAGAGAATGGCAAGGAAATGCGCCTGCGTGCTCAGAGACACAACATGAGGACAGCATTTTGTTTTTTAACTATCAGTCTGTCGCGAGATTTGTTGACTACATTGACTTGTCCAATACTTGTATTTCTGTAGAAAACACATATTTAATCAATTTGAATATGAGTTGACAGATTTGTCCCATCCTATTCGTCTGATGACCTTACCTTGTAAAAACAGCCAATGGCTTGTCAGCATCCCTTGTTGCCCCTTATGAATACTAAATAGGGAAAATAATCTAAGGGAAGGGGGGGGGGGGGGGTGTGTGTGTGTGTGTGTGTGTGTGTGTGTGTGTGTGTGTGTGTGTGTGTGTGTGTGTGTGTGTGTGTGTGTGTGTGTGTGTGTGTGTGTGTGTGTGTGTGTGTGTTTGCTTGTGTGTGTGTGTGTGTGTATGTGTGTGTGTGTGTACATGTGGGCATTCATGTGTATATGAGTATGCAGGTACAAACTGGGAGGTTATACCCATCAATAAAAACCCATTCAGGGATCTCCTCCTCTGTCCCTCTCTGAGTGTCGGTTCTTTCACAGTTACTCCCCGGAGAGACATCACCCTGATTGTCTACGGAAAAAGTCAAAAATACCCTATTACTGAACACACACACACACACACACACACACACACACACACACACACACACACACACACACACACACACACACACACACACACACACACACACACACACACACACAGGAAGGTCAAGTCATTTCGCTCCCCAGAGCAGGTAGTCTATCATCAGCTCTTCCACCCAGTAGGCAGCTCCTCCAACCAGCAGACAGCTCCTCCACCCAACAGACAGCTCCTCCACACAGTAGGCAGCTCTTCCACCGAGCAGACAGCTCCTCCACCGAGCAGACAGCTCCTCCAGCCAGCAGACAGCTCCTCCACCGAGCAGACAGCTCCTCCACCCAGCAGACAGCTCTTCCACTCAGCAGACAGCTCTTCCACTCAGCAGACAGCTCCTCCACCTAGTAGGCAGCTCCTCCACCCAGCAGACAGCTCCTCCACCCAGCAGACAGCTCCTCCACCTATTAGGCAGCTCCTCCACTCAGCAGACAGCTCCTCCACTCAGCAGACAGCTCCTCCACCTAGTAGGCAGCTCCTCCACCTAGTAGACAGCTCCTCTACCCAGCAGACAGCTCCTCTACCAATTAGGCAGTTCTTCCACCCAGTAGGCAGCTCTTCCACCCAGTAGGCAGCTCTTCCACCCAGTAGGCAGCTCCTCCACCCAGTAGACAGCTCTTCCACCCAGTAGACAGCTCCTCCACCCAGCAGACAGCTCCTCCACCCAGCAGACAGCTCCTCCACCTATTAGGCAGCTCCTCCACCTAGCAGACAGCTCTTCTACCCAGCAGACAGCTCCTCCACCTAGTAGACAGCTCCTCCATCTAGTAGGCAGCTCTTCCACCCAGCAGACAGCTCCTCCACCCAGCAGACAGCTCTTCCACTCAGCAGACAGCTCTTCCACTCAGCAGACAGCTCCTCCACCTAGTAGACAGCTCCTCCACCTAGTAGACAGCTCTTCTACCCAGCAGACAGCTCCTCCACCTAGTAGACAGCTCCTCCACCTAGTAGGCAGCTCTTCTACCCAGCAGACAGCTCCTCCACCCAGCAGACAGCTCTTCCACCCAGCAGACAGCTCCTCCACCCAGCAGACAGCTCTTCCACTCAGCAGACAGCTCTTCCACTCAGCAGACAGCTCCTCCACCTAGTAGACAGCTCCTCCACCTAGTAGGCAGCTCTTCCACCCAGCAGATGGCTCTTCCACCCAGCAGACAGCTCCTCCACCCAGCAGACAGCTCCTCCACCCAGCAGACAGCTCTTCCACCCAGCAGACAGCTCTTCCACCCAGCAGACAGCTCCTCCACCCAGCAGACAGCTCCTCCACCTATTAGGCGGCTCTTCCACCTAGTAGACAGCTCTTCCACCCATGAATGGATAAACAACTCCATTGTATCGCCCTCTCCTCCTCTACCTCACCCAGCACCGAGGGAGGCCATGAGTGAGGGACTGAGTGAGTGAATGTGTGTAGGAGATCTCTACCTGACTCATACAACGAATGGCCACACACATGCACGCAGGCAAGCAGGAAGGCGCTCATGCGTGCATGCACACACACCTAACACAGCATCCATCCATCACTATACCCTCTCATTCCCTTTACATCCTATTCTCTTCTATGTCCTCCTATTCCTTCCTATTCCCTCCCATGTCCTCCTATTCCCTCCCATGTCCTCCTATTCCCTCCTATTCCCCCCATGTCCTCCTATTCCCTCCTATTCCCTCCTATGTCCTCCTATTCTCTCCTATGTCCTCCTATTCCCTCCTATGCCCTTTTATGTCATCCTAGGTCCTCCTATGTCCTCTTATTCTCTCCTATGTCCTCCTATTCCCTCCTATGTCCTCCTTTGTCCTCCTATGTCCTCATATTTTCATCTCTCATCCCTTCTATTTCTAATCATTCCCATCTCCAGTGAGACACCATACATTTCCAGGGTATGACAGATAGTTTTCAGAGTCTAAACATCTCCGTGGCATTATTTCATATCCGGGTTAGGAAGTGGCTTGATTCAGCACTCCAGGAGGTCGTTTGGGATAGGAGGTGGCTTGATTCAGTGCTCCAGGAGGTCGTTTGGGATAGGAGGTGGCTTGATTCAGCGCTCCAGGAGGTCGTTTGCGATAGGAGGTGGCTTGATTCAGTGCTCCAGGAGGTAGTTTGGATGGGAGGTGGCTTGATTCAGTGCTGCAGGAGGTAGTTTGGGATAGGAAGTGGCTTGATTCAGCACTCTGGGAGGTGGTTTGGGATAGGAAGGGGCTTGATTCAGCGCTCCATGAGGTAGTTTGGGATAGGAAGTGGCTTGATTCAGCGCTCCAGGAGGTAGTTTTGGATAGGAAGTGGCTTGATTCAGCGCTCTGGGAGGTGGTTTGGGATAGGAGGTGGCTTGATTCAGCGCTCCAGGAGGTAGTTTGGGATAGGAAGTAGCTTGATTCAGCGCTCCAGGAGGAAGTTTGGGATAGAAAGTGGCTTGATTCAGCGCTCCACGAGGTAGTTTGGGATAGGAAGTGGCTTGATTCAGTGCTCTAGGAGGTAGTTTGGGATAGGAAGTGGCTTGATTCAGCACTCTGGGAGGTGGTTTGGGATAGGAAGGGGCTTGATTCAGCGCTCCATGAGGTAGTTTGGGATAGGAAGTGGCTTGATTCAGCGCTCCAGGAGGTAGTTTTGGATAGGAAGTGGCTTGATTCAGCGCTCTGGGAGGTGGTTTGGGATAGGAGGTGGCTTGATTCAGCGCTCCAGGAGGTAGTTTGGGATAGGAAGTGGCTTGATTCAGCGCTCCAGGAGGAAGTTTGGGATAGAAAGTGGCTTGATTCAGCGCTCCACGAGGTAGTTTGGGATAGGAAGTGGCTTGATTCAGCGCTCTAGGAGGTAGTTTGGGATAGGAAGTGTCTTGATTCAGCGCTCTAGGAGGTAGTTTGGGATAGGAGGTGGCTTGATTCAGCGCTCCAGGAGGTAGTTTGGGATAGGAAGTTGCTTGATTCAGTGCTCCAGGAGGTAGTTTGGGATAGGAAGTGTCTTGATTCAGCGCTCCAGTTGGTGGTTTGGGATAGGAAGTGGCTTGATTCAGTGCTCCAGGAGGTGGTTTGGGATAGGAAGTGTCTTAATTCAGTGCTACAGGAGGTAGTTTGGGATAGGAAGTGTCTTAACCTGTTGAGGACAGACGTTCCGCTAGCGCCTGCGGAACCCCTAGCCAACAGCCTAATGGCATCGCACGGCGCGAAATACAAAACCAACTAAAATACAGAACTCCTTTATGCAATCGCTATGTCCGATTTTAAAATAGCTTTTCGGCGAAAGCACATTTTGCAATATTCTGAGTACATAGCTCGGCCATCACGGCTAGCTATTTTGACATCCGCCAACTTCGGAGTCACCTAAACTCAGAATTACTATTAGAAAAATTGGATTACCTTTCCTGTTCTTCGTCAGAATGCACTACCAGGACTTCTACTCCAACAACAAATGTTGTTTTGGTTCCAAATAATCCATAGTTATATCCAAATACCTCCGTTTTGTTTGTGCGTTCAGGTGACTTTCCGAAGGGTAACGCGCGAGCGCATTTCGTGACAAAAAAATTCAAAATATTCCATTACCGTACTTAGAAGCATGTCAAACGCTGTTTAAAATCAATTTTATGCTATTTTTCTCGTAAAATAGCTATAATATTCCAACCGGGTGACGTTGTATTCATTCAAAGACTGAAAGAAAAACATGGCGAGTTCTCGTGCACGCGCATCTCCAGTCTCACTGTCCCCAGGCTGACCACTTACAAACTCTGCTGCTGTACTATGCCCAGAGACAGCAGACACCCCATTCCACTTCCTGGTGGCTTTAGAGAGCCAATGGAAGCCTTAGAAAGTGTCGCGTTACAGCACAGATGCTGTAATGTCGATAGAGATGCAAAAGAAGGACAACAAATTGTCAGACAGGGCACTTCCTGTATGGACTCTTCTCAGGTTTTGGCCTGCCATATGAGTTCTGTTATACTCACAGACACCATTCAAACAGTTTTAGAAACTTTAGAGTGTTTTCTATTCAAATCTACTAATTATATGCATATTCTAGTTTCTGGGCAGGAGTAGTAACCAGATTAAATCGGGTACGTTTTTTATCCGGCCGTGAAAATACTGCCCCCTATCCCAAAGAAGCTAATTCAGCGCCCCAGGAGGTAGTTTGGGATAGAAAGTAGCTTGATTCAGCGCTCCACCAGGTAGTTTGGGATAGGAAGTGGCTTGATTCAGCGCTTCAGGAGGTGGTTTTGGATAGGAAGTGGCTTGATTCAGCGCTCCACCAGGTAGTTTGGGATAGGTAGTGGCTTGATTCAGTTCTCTAGGAGGTAGTTTGGGATAGGAGTGTCTTGATTCAGCGCTCCAGGAGGTGGTTTGGGATAGGAAGTTGCTTGATTCAGTGCTCCAGGAGGTAGTTTGGGATAGGAAGTGGCTTGATTCAGCACTCCAGGAGGTAGTTTGGGATAGGAAGTGTCTTGATTCAGTGCTCCAGGAGGTAGTTTGGGATAGGAAGTGTCTTGATTCAGTGCTCCAGGAGGTGGTTTGGATGGAAGGTGCATTGATTCAGCGCTCCAAATCAAATCCTACACATACTTGGCAGATGTTATCGCGGGTGTAGCGAAATGCATATGTTCCTAGCTCCAACAGTGCAGTAATACATATTAGTAGTACCTTTTAGACAATTTCAGTACTTGTAAAATAGGGCAGGTTTACACCTGTGTTCTGATAGCTATGCAAGGTTGCTGGGTTGGATATTGAATCCCCACAAGGCTGCCGGCTAGAGCAGTATGGATGCTATCTTAACTGGCTTGTCACCTCACCACCGTTAACCACACTGGTACTCTTTAGGGTTCTTTAATTCATGAACACCTGTAGGATTTGGTTCTACAAGGAATAGTACAGGAACATATTATAGGACACATTCAATATGTGATTATTACTACAAGATTGCATACAGTCTAAAGGCTTAATCAGATGAGGTTACTAAAGTACGCAATGATGAACATCACGAAATAAGGCTTAAAAATCGGACTTAAAATCATATGCTGAATGTAATAGCCCCTATTACATCTAAAAGGTAGTTCAGTATAGGATAGCTCTAGTATGTCAACACAGAATATAGCTACAGTCTATACACCACTACACAATACAGCTCTATTATGCTAAAATAGACGGTCAATTCGCAAGGACACGTGACCACTGGAAGGTGCAATAACCATGAAATTGGTGGACTGAGCGAGAGCGCTCACTAACTCAACTTAAACCTGCTATCTCTAATAAGCTAATGCATAGAAAATAGTTAGCCTGGCTAAGTAGCTAATGTAGTTGCTAGCAATGATGAGCAATGAAGCAATTACAATTTACAACTTTATAATAACCAGGACTACTTTCTCCCCCCGGGATGGCCGGGCAGTGCTACTGGCTCCTTTCCATTGCTCGATGGTGACATGAGAGAAGTGGGACTCTGTCATTTTTGAATGATTTTTTGAAAAATGTCCAAAATGACCAGGGTCGGCCCCTATTGGATGGGCATGGGTGGAGGGTGCTCCCTACCCAACCGTGGACCCCTTGCACCCCCCTAAAGGCATTAAAAACCATTTTAAAAATGTTCTCCTGGTAACCCGTTCCAATCACCAGGCGCATGGCATTCCATTTGCAATATGTTTCAATGGGCATTTACCATCACGAATTTGACATGCTCAAAAATACTGCAGGAATGCAAAATTGACTGGCCCGATGAACTCGGGATGGCCGGGCAGTGATTCTGGTTCCTCTCCATTGCTCATTGGTGTTGATTTCAGAATGTCAATTTGGTGATGTCTATCACTGTTTAAACATATTGCAAATGGACAAAAGTCAACCAGCAAGTCACTGTCCATCAGACAATAAGATATCATTCTGACATTAAACTGATACAAACTGACACCACACCCACTTTTTCCAACTCGTTTAGAAGCCAACTATCACATATTTCAGAGCAGGCCCATAATTCAGTGCACCTTCTGTTTAAAGCATAATAAAAACATAAAACATGTAGTTACGTTCTAGTTGCGGGACCAGTTCTGACAAGATGTGTAGGCCTAGCTGAGACGACCCCGAATCCCAAGTTTCGGCTCAATAGGTCATTAGCAGCCCGAGCAGCGACCATAATTGGTGCTGAAAATCCACATTTTCCGGGCGTTGCTACGGGGTCTTCGAATGAGCTATCGGACAGAAACATTAGGGTCCATCTCTACGGGCCGAGGCAGTTTCAATGCACCTAGTCTTTCGACTCTGGAACTTTTCTAAATGTCGTCATTTTCGTGATGGTCAAAATGATTTGAAGTTATTGCATTTACATCATTTAGCAGACACTCTTATCCAGAGCGACTTACAGTAGTGAAAGCATACATTTCATAATTTTTTTCCCCCCGTACTGGTCCCCCGTGGGAATCGAACCCACAACTCTGGCGTTGCAAACACCATGCTCTACCAAATGAGCCACACGGGATTGCAAATGTACAAGGCTGTTTCTCGGTCTGAGAACCTTCTAGAGCCACATAACTCACCGTGCACTATCGACTTGCGCTCTAGAACAGCTTTCTAACATTTCAGAGTTCTAGGTCTGACGGTTCTTTGACAGTTCGAACAAAGGTAACTATTGCAGGCTCTGTGTGTCTGTAAGACCCACACTGTGTCACTCTGTCCTTGCTGTGTTTGTGTGTGAGTTTTTCTTGGAAATTTGATGGGTGACATGACTGATTTACAGTTCATGAGGGTTGGCTAATCACACATATGAAGTTTTGGAAAGATGTGACTTTTTTAACCCTTCGAAACAGCCCCTGTGCCCCAATTTAAGGCACTTCCGCTTGGCACAGGAAGGTACAAGTAAACACATATCCTCATTGGGGTAGGCTTTTACAGAATCCTGAGTTTAAAGTCTTTACGTTCAGAATTGACCTATCTACACAGGGTTGAATGCAGTGACTTTCACAAACTGCAGGTTTGGTATATCAAAACACCTTTACGGTGAATTTAATCACTTCCGGTTGCTCCAGGAAGCTTAAAATCAACACAGGTAGACCTCATAGTGACCTGATGAATTGTCATCGAAGACAGGTTCATAAGGATTTCATAACCCACATAGGCTTCAGGTTGAATTTAGGAGAGCTGGCAATGTATTCCCATGTGGAGAGACGTCATTGTAAACTGTGAGATGAAAAATGGTCTAGATATTATGGTAATGCCATTGCAGGCTCTGTGTGTCTTTAAGCCTCGCACTGTGTCACTCCATCCTTGCTGTGTGTGTGTGTGTGTGTGTGTGTGTGTGTGTGTGTGTGTGGTGTGTGTGTGTGTGTGTGGTGTGTGTGTGTTTGTGTGTGTGTGTGTGAGAGTTTTTTCTTTGACATCTGTAAGGAGAAATGACTGATTTACAGTTCATGAGGGTTGCCTAATCACACATATGAAGTTTTCAAAGATGTGACCTTTTTAACCCTTCAAAACAGCCCCTATGACCCCAATTTAACCTCTTGGGGCTAGGTGGGACGCTAGCGTGCCACCCGTGGTGCACTCCATCAACAGCAGGTGCATTTCAAGAGCGGCAAATTTGAATCCAAATAAATGGCAAAATTCAAATTTTTCAAAAATACAACTATTTTACACCATTTGAAAGATAAACATCTCCTTAATCTAACCACGTTTTACGATTTCAAAAAGGTTTTACGGCGAAAGCATACATTTAGAGTATGTTAGGACAGTACATTTACAAGAGTTGTGTGTAATGTTTTGTCAAGTCAAAGACAGGGTCACCAAAACCATAAAACCAGCTAAAATGATGCACTAACCTTTTACAATCTCCATCAGATGACACTCCTAGGACATTATGTTAGACAATGCATGCATTTTTAGTTCTATCAAGTTCATATTTATATCCAAAAACAGCGTTTTACTATGGCATTGATGTTGAGGAAATCGTTTCCCTCCAATAACCGGCAGTCAAGTCAGCGTAACAAATTAAATAATTAAAATTAGAAAACATTGGTAAAATATTATATTGTCATTTAAAGAATTATAGATTTACATCTCTTGAACGCAATCAACTTGCCAGATTTAAAAATAACCTTACTGGGAAATCACACTTTGCAATAATCTGAGCACTGCGCCCAGAAAAATACGCGTTGCGATACAGACTAGACGTCATGTTGGGGAGATCTAAAATCGAAAATACTATGTAAATAATCCATTACCTTTGATTCTCTTCATCAGATGTCACTTCCAGGTATCACAGGTCCATAACGAATGTAGTTTTGTTCAAAAAAGCTCATCATTTATGTCCAAAAATCTCCGTCTCGTTAGCACATGATGTAAGCCAGCCGGACTTCTCGTCATGAACGAGGGGAAAAAATATATTTCTGTTCGTTCAAACATGTCAAACGTTGTATAGCATAAATCATTAGGGCCTTTTTTAACCAGAACATGAATAATATTCAAGGTGGACGAATGCATACTCTTTTATAACGTATTGGAACGAGGGTACCCAACATGAACTCGCGCGCCAGGTGTCTAATGGGACATCATCGTTCCATGGCTCTTGTTCGGTCAGATCTCCCTCCAGAAGACTCAAAACACTTTGTAAAGGCTGGTGACATCTAGTGGAAGCAATAGGAAGTGCCAAAATATTCCTAAACCCCTGTGTTTTTCAATGGGATAGGTTTAAAGTCAATACAACACATCAGGTATCCACTTCCTGTCAGAAAATGTCTCAGGGTTTTGCCTGCCAAATGAGTTCTGTTATACTCACAGACACCATTCAAACAGTTTTGGAAACTTTAGAGTGTTTTCTATCCATATATAATAAGTATATGCATATTCTAGTTACTGGGTAGGATTAGTAACCAGATTAAATCGGGTACATTTTTTTTATCCAGACGTGCAAATGCTGCCCCCTAGACCCAACAGGTTAAGGCACTTCCGGGTTGACACAGGAAGTTGAAAGTGAACACAAATCCTCCTTGGGGTACGCTATTACAGAGTTTTGAGTTTTAAGTCTTTACGTTAAGAACTGACTTATTTACAGAGGGTTGAATGATTGAGTGTTATTTCAGAAAATCACAGAAAATCACAGAAATCACGTAGAGTTCCGAAACCCACCTTAACAGATTCGTCTGAACATTCCGCAACTGGATCTGTAACTTTTTTGAAGAAAAAAAACAATTTCTTTGAGCATCACCAATTGTACATTGTACGATTTCTCTTAAATTATGATAGATAAATGTCTGGTTGTTTTTTTCCTGACACCGAAGGTTCATGTACTTTGACATGAAGTGTTCAAATTAGCGCTCTATTTTTGTTTTTGACCTTTAATCCCAGATAAATGGCCTTAACTCAAAAAGCGTTGAGGCCCCGACACCATCTTGCTCGGGGCTAACTGCCCATTATGCCAAACCTATGCTCACCAAGTTTCATCTTCAAAGTCTTTTCCATTTAGGAGAAATGGCCATGTCGTTATTGGTGATGTTTTGTACATTTGCAATATGATTACATTCGCCATCTGGTGGTATTTACCGGGACAGCGGAAAAATGACCAAAATGACCAAAGTTTTATCAAACGTAAATTGAATGTCCGAGAGACTTCGTTCGATGACTTCCCGGAAGATCTGGCCCCGGTGCACGGCCCGCCGCCGTCGGCGAATTTTACAAACATTCGCGGGCATCTAGTAAGGGACCGTACATTTGCAATATAGAGTTTCTCATCAATCATACAGCAAATGCCGAAAAGTGCCTTTCATGTATGGAATGGAGGAACAAACTGGAGGCATGATCTGATTTGATGAAGGGAGGGCGGAGGAGGGCCTTGAATGCATCTCGGTAGGGGGAGTAGCAATGGTCAAGAATTCTTGATAAGTGAGTGCGCAGGCAAACTTTGGTTTTCCTCAGATTTGCCTAATTAATAACGAGCCAAGCTACAATAAATGCGGTCTCAGGATATGCGGTTTCCAGTTTGCAAAAATTGTACTGTAGTTCCTTGAGGACCGTTGCAATGTCGGCTTGAGGGGGAATATACGAGGCCGTGACGATAACCGAAGAGATTTCTCTCGGTAGGTAATGCGGTCTGTATTTGATAGTGAGATATTCCAGTTCGGGAAAAAGTAAGGACTTGAGTTCCTGTACGCTACTACAATCGCATCATGAGTAGTTAATCGTGAAACATACTCCTCCACCTTTCTTTTTCCCAGAGAGTACTTTCTTTCTGTCCATGTGATGAGATGGTTGGATGGTGGTTTTGAAGTGAGATGCATTGACTCAGTGCTCCAGGAGGTTGTTTGGAAGACTAGTGTTTTACCCTGCGGAGCGCTAACATCCCAGTCAGGCAGTGTTATTTATTCAGAAAGGTGAATATCTTGCTGTTGGCGTCCTCAAAGCAGCTCTGCATTCTCTCCTTTTCAAAGGTAAATCCTCCTGCAACGATACGGTACAGACGCTTTCACAGCAGACAGTATAGAACAGGCACTCCAAAGCTCTGTGTCTCTGTTTTCAACATGCCTTTACAAAGTACTGTTAAACTCCTTTCCCCTTTCTTCTCCAATCCCTCCTCTCCTATCCTCTCCTGCCCTTCCCTCTCTGCTACTTTCCTCTTTTCCTGTCTTCTCTCCTAACCTCCTCCCCTCTCCTCTCCTCCCCTCTCGTCTCCTCTACTCTCCTCTCGACTCTCTCCTTCCTCTCCTTTCATATCCCTCCTTTCCTCTCCACTCCCTCCTCTACCTCTTTTCCTTTTATCTCCTCTCCTCTCCTCTCTTCTCCTCTCCTCTTCTCTCCTCTTCTCTTTTCTCCTCTCCTCTCCTTTCCTCTCTTCTCCTCTTCTCTCCCCTCCCTCCTCTCCTATCCCTCATTTCCTTTTCTTTCCTCTGCTATCCTCTCCCTCCTCTTCCTCCTCTCCTATCCTCTCCCTCCTTTCCTCTCCTCTCCTCTCCTCACCCTCCTGTAATATGTTTCATATCTCAGTGTTTCATATCTCAGTGTTTCATCTCTCAGTGTTTCATCTCTCAGTGTTTCATCTCACAGTGTGTTTCATCTCTCAGTGTGTTTCATCTCTGTGTTTCATCTCTCAGTGTTTCATCTCTCAGTGTGTTTCATCTCTGTGTTTCATCTCTCAGTGTGTTTCATCTCTGTGTTTCATCTCTCAGTGTGTTTCATCTCTCAGTGTGTTTCATCTCTCAGTGTTTCATCTCTCAGTGTTTCATCGCTCAGTGTGTTTCATCTCTCAGTGTGTTTCATCTCTCAGTGTTTCATCTCTCAGTGTTTCATCTCACAGTGTGTTTCATCTCTCAGTGTGTTTCATCTCTGTGTTTCATCTCTCAGTATGTTTCATCTCTGTGTTTCATCTCTCAGTGTTTCATCTCTCAGTGTGTTTCATCTCTGTGTATCATCTCACAGTGTTTCATCTCTCAGTGTTTCATCTCTCAGTGTTTCATCTCTCAGTGTGTTTCATCTCTGTGTATCGTCTCTCAGTGTTTCATCTCTCAATGTAATTCATATCTGAGCATGTTTCATCTCTGTGTTTCAACTCTCAGTGTGCTTCATCTCTCAGTGTTTCATCTCTCAGTGTTTCATCTCTCAGTGTTTCATCTCACAGTGTGTTTCATTGCTCAGTGTGTTTCATCTCTCAGTGTGTTTCATCTCTCAGTGTGTTTCTTTTCTCAGTGTTTCATCTCTCAGTGTGTTTCATCTCTCAGTGTGTTTCATCTCTCAGTGTGTTTCATCTCTCAGTGTGCTTCATCTCTCAGTTTGTTTCATCTCTCAGTGTTTCATCTATCAGTGTGTTTCATCTCTGTGTTTCATCTCTGTGTGTTTCATCTCTCAGTGTGCTTCATCTCTTAGTGTGTTTCATCTCTCAATGTGCTTCATCTCTCGGTGTGTTTCATCTCTCAGTGTGTTTCATCTCTCAGAGTGTTTCATCTCTCAGTGTGTTTCATCTCTCAGTCTTTCATCTCTCCGTGTGTTTCATCTCTGTGTTTCATCTCTCAGTGTGTTTCATCTCTTAGTGTGTTTCATCTCTGTGTTTCATCTCTCAGTATGTTTCATCTCTGTGTTTCATCTCTGTGTTTCATCTCTCAGTGTGTTTCATCTCTCAGTGTGCTTCATCTCTCAGTGTGTTTAATCTCTGTGTTTCATTTCTCAGTGTGTTCCATCTCTCAGTGTGTTTCATCTCTCAGTGTTACATCTATCAGTGTGTTTCATCTCTGTGTTTCATCTCTGTGTGTTTCATCTCTAAGTGTGTTTCATCTCTCAGTGTGTTTCATCTCTCAGTGTGTTTCATCTCTCAGTGTGTTTCATCTCTCAGTGTATTTCATCTCAGTGTTTCATCTCGCAGTGTGTTTCATCTCTCAGTGTGTTTCATCTCTCAGTGTGTTTCATCTCTGTGTTTCATCTCTCAGTGTGTTTCATCTCTCAGTATGTTTTATCTCTCAGAGTGTTTCATCTCTCAGTGTGTTTCATCTCTCAGTCTTTCATCTCTCCGTGTGTTTCCTCTCTGTGTTTCATCTCTCAGTGTGTTTCATCTCTCAGTGTGTTTCATCTCTCAGTGTGTTTCATCTCTCAGTGTGTTTCATCTCTCAGTGTTTCATCTCTCAGTGTGTTTCATCTCTCAGTGTGTTTCATCTCTGTGTATCGTCTCTCAGTGTTTCATCTCTCAATGTAATTCATATCTGAGCATGTTACATCTCTGTGTTTCAATTCTCAGTGTGCTTCATCTCTCAGTGTTTCATCTCTCAGTGTTTCATCTCACAGTGTGTTTCATCTCTCAGTGTGTTTCATCTCAGTGTTTCATCTCACAGTGTGTTTCATCTCTCAGTGTGTTTCATCTCTGTGTTTCATCTCTCAGTATGTTTCATCTCTGTGTTTCATCTCTCAGTGTTTCATCTCTCAGTGTGTTTCATCTCTGTGTATCATCTCACAGTGTTTCATCTCTCAGTGTGTTTCATCTCTCAGTGTTTCATCTCTCAGTGTGTTTCATCTCTGTGTATCGTCTCTCAGTGTTTCATATCTCAATGTAATTCATATCTGAGCATTTTCATCTCTGTGTTTCAACTCTCAGTGTGCTTCATCTCTCAGTGTTTCATCTCTCAGTGTTTCATCTCTCAGTGTTTCATCTCACTTTGTGTTTCATTGCTCAGTGTGTTTCATCTCTCAGTGTGTTTCATCTCTCAGTGTGTTTCTTTTCTCAGTGTTTCATCTCTCAGTGTGTTTCATCTCTGTGTTTCATCTCTC
This sequence comes from Salmo salar, assembly GCF_965601325.2. Taxonomy (NCBI): domain Eukaryota; kingdom Metazoa; phylum Chordata; class Actinopteri; order Salmoniformes; family Salmonidae; genus Salmo; species Salmo salar. The sequence goes on from NC_138299.1 coordinate 42,531,917, forward strand.
AGTGTGTTTCATCTCTCAGTGTTTCATCTATCAGTGTGTTTCATCTCTGTGTTTCATCTCTGTGTGTTTCATCTCTCAGTGTGCTTCATCTCTCAGTGTGTTTCATCTCTCAATGTGCTTCATCTCTCAGTGTGCTTCATCTCTCAGTGTGTTTCATCTCTCAGTGTATTTCATCTCTCAGTCTTTCATCTCTCAGTGTGTTTCATCTCTGTGTTTCATCTCTCATTGTGTTTCATCTCTCAGTGTGTTTCATCTCTCAGTGTGTTTCATCTCTCAGTGTGTTTCATCTCTCAGTGTGCTTCATCTCTCAGTTTGTTTCATCTCTCAGTGTTTCATCTATCAGTGTGTTTCATCTCTGTGTTTCATCTCTGTGTGTTTCATCTCTCAGTGTGCTTCATCTCTCAGTGTGTTTCATCTCTCAATGTGCTTCATCTCTCGGTGTGTTTCATCTCTCAGTGTGTTTCATCTCTCAGAGTGTTTCATCTCTCAGTGTGTTTCATCTCTCAGTCTTTCATCTCTCCGTGTGTTTCATCTCTGTGTTTCATCTCTCAGTGTGTTTCATCTCTTAGTGTGTTTCATCTCTGTGTTTCATCTCTCAGTATGTTTCATCTCTGTGTTTCATCTCTGTGTTTCATCTCTCAGTGTGTTTCATCTCTCAGTGTGCTTCATCTCTCAGTGTGTTTAATCTCTGTGTTTCATTTCTCAGTGTGTTCCATCTCTCAGTGTGTTTCATCTCTCAGTGTTTCATCTATCAGTGTGTTTCATCTCTGTGTTTCATCTCTGTGTGTTTCATCTCTAAGTGTGTTTCATCTCTCAGTGTGTTTCATCTCTCAGTGTGTTTCATCTCTCAGTGTGTTTCATCTCTCAGTGTATTTCATCTCAGTGTTTCATCTCGCAGTGTGTTTCATCTCTCAGTGTGTTTCATCTCTCAGTGTGTTTCATCTCTGTGTTTCATCTCTCAGTGTGTTTCATCTCTCAGTATGTTTTATCTCTCAGAGTGTTTCATCTCTCAGTGTGTTTCATCTCTCAGTCTTTCATCTCTCCGTGTGTTTCCTCTCTGTGTTTCATCTCTCAGTGTGTTTCATCTCTCAGTGTGTTTCATCTCTCAGTGTGTTTCATCTCTCAGTGTGTTTCATCTCTCAGTGTTTCATCTCTCAGTGTGTTTCATCTCTCAGTGTGTTTCATCTCTGTGTATCGTCTCTCAGTGTTTCATCTCTCAATGTAATTCATATCTGAGCATGTTTCATCTCTGTGTTTCAATTCTCAGTGTGCTTCATCTCTCAGTGTTTCATCTCTCAGTGTTTCATCTCACAGTGTGTTTCATCTCTCAGTGTGTTTCATCTCAGTGTTTCATCTCACAGTGTGTTTCATCTCTCAGTGTGTTTCATCTCTGTGTTTCATCTCTCAGTATGTTTCATCTCTGTGTTTCATCTCTCAGTGTTTCATCTCTCAGTGTGTTTCATCTCTGTGTATCATCTCACAGTGTTTCATCTCTCAGTGTGTTTCATCTCTCAGTGTTTCATCTCTCAGTGTGTTTCATCTCTGTGTATCGTCTCTCAGTGTTTCATATCTCAATGTAATTCATATCTGAGCATTTTCATCTCTGTGTTTCAACTCTCAGTGTGCTTCATCTCTCAGTGTTTCATCTCTCAGTGTTTCATCTCTCAGTGTTTCATCTCACTTTGTGTTTCATTGCTCAGTGTGTTTCATCTCTCAGTGTGTTTCATCTCTCAGTGTGTTTCTTTTCTCAGTGTTTCATCTCTCAGTGTGTTTCATCTCTGTGTTTCATCTCTCAGTGTGTTTCATCTCTCAGTGTTTCATCTATCAGTGTGTTTCATCTCTGTGTTTCATCTCTGTGTGTTTCATCTCTCAGTGTGCTTCATCTATCAGTGTGTTTCATCTCTCAATGTGCTTCATCTCTCAGTGTGCTTCATCTCTCAGTGTGTTTCATCTCTCAGTGTATTTCATCTCTCAGTCTTTCATCTCTCAGTGTGTTTCATCTCTGTGTTTCATCTCTCATTGTGTTTCATCTCTCAGTGTGTTTCATCTCTCAGTGTGTTTCTTTTCTCAGTGTTTCATCTCTCAGTGTGTTTCATCTCTGTGTTTCATCTCTCAGTGTGTTTCATCTCTCAGTGTATTTCATCTCAGTGTTTCATCTCGCAGTGTGTTTCATCTCTCAGTGTGTTTCATCTCTCAGTGTGTTTCATCTCTGTGTTTCATCTCTCAGTGTGTTTCATCTCTCAGTATGTTTTATCTCTCAGAGTGTTTCATCTCTCAGTGTGTTTCATCTCTCAGTCTTTCATCTCTCCGTGTGTTTCCTCTCTGTGTTTCATCTCTCAGTGTGTTTCATCTCTCAGTGTGTTTCATCTCTCAGTGTGTTTCATCTCTCAGTGTGTTTCATCTCTCAGTGTTTCATCTCTCAGTGTGTTTCATCTCTCAGTGTGTTTCATCTCTGTGTATCGTCTCTCAGTGTTTCATCTCTCAATGTAATTCATAACTGAGCATGTTTCATCTCTGTGTTTCAATTCTCAGTGTGCTTCATCTCTCAGTGTTTCATCTCTCAGTGTTTCATCTCACAGTGTGTTTCATCTCTCAGTGTGTTTCATCTCAGTGTTTCATCTCACAGTGTGTTTCATCTCTCAGTGTGTTTCATCTCTGTGTTTCATCTCTCAGTATGTTTCATCTCTGTGTTTCATCTCTCAGTGTTTCATCTCTCAGTGTGTTTCATCTCTGTGTATCATCTCACAGTGTTTCATCTCTCAGTGTGTTTCATCTCTCAGTGTTTCATCTCTCAGTGTGTTTCATCTCTGTGTATCGTCTCTCAGTGTTTCATATCTCAATGTAATTCATATCTGAGCATTTTCATCTCTGTGTTTCAACTCTCAGTGTGCTTCATCTCTCAGTGTTTCATCTCTCAGTGTTTCATCTCTCAGTGTTTCATCTCACTTTGTGTTTCATTGCTCAGTGTGTTTCATCTCTCAGTGTGTTTCATCTCTCAGTGTGTTTCTTTTCTCAGTGTTTCATCTCTCAGTGTGTTTCATCTCTGTGTTTCATCTCTCAGTGTGTTTCATCTCTCAGTGTTTCATCTATCAGTGTGTTTCATCTCTGTGTTTCATCTCTGTGTGTTTCATCTCTCAGTGTGCTTCATCTCTCAGTGTGTTTCATCTCTCAATGTGCTTCATCTCTCAGTGTGCTTCATCTCTCAGTGTGTTTCATCTCTCAGTGTATTTCATCTCTCAGTCTTTCATCTCTCAGTGTGTTTCATCTCTGTGTTTCATCTCTCATTGTGTTTCATCTCTCAGTGTGTTTCATCTCTCAGTGTGTTTCTTTTCTCAGTGTTTCATCTCTCAGTGTGTCTTCATCTCTCAGTGTGTTTCATCTCTCAGTGTGCTTCATCTCTCAGTGTGTTTCATCTCTGTGTTTCATCTCTCAGTGTGTTCCATCTCTCAGTGTGTTTCATCTCTCAGTGTTTCATCTATCAGTGTGTTTCATCTCTGTGTTTCATCTCTGTGTGTTTCATCTCTCAGTGTGCTTCATCTCTCAGTGTGTTTCATCTCTCAGTGTGTTTCATCTCTCAGTGTGCTTCATCTCTCAGTGTGTTTCATCTCTGTGTTTCATCTCTCAGTGTGTTTCATCTCTCAGTGTGTTTCATCTCTCAGTGTTTCATCTCTCAGTGTGTTTCATCTCTGTGTTTCATCTCTCGTGTGTTTCATCTCTCAGTGTGTTTCATCTCTCAGTGTGTTTCATCTCTCAGTGTGTTTCATCTCTCAGTGTGTTTCATCTCTCAGTGTATTTCATCTCAGTGTTTCATCTCGCAGTGTGTTTCATCTCTCAGTGTGTTTCATCTCTCAGTGTGTTTTATCTCTCACTGTTTCATCTCTCATTGTTTCATCTCACAGTGTGTTTCATCTCTCAGTGTGTTTCATCTCTGTGTTTCATCTCTCAGTATGTTTCATCTCTCAGTGTTTCATCTCTCAGTGTGTTTCATCTCTCAGTGTGTTTCATCTCTCAGTGTGTTTCATCTCTGTGTATCGTCTCTCAGTGTTTCATCTCTCAATGTAATTCATATCTGAGCATGTTTCATCTCTGTGTTTCAACTCTCAGTGTGCTTCATCTCTCAGTGTGTTTCATCTCTCAGTGTGCTTCATCTCTCAGTGTGTTTCATCTCTCAGTGTGTTTCATCTCTCAGTGTGTTTCATCTCAGTGTTTCATCTCACAGTGTGTTTCATCTCTCAGTGTGTTTCATCTCTGTGTTTCATCTCTCAGTATGTTTCATCTCTGTGTTTCATCTCTGTGTTTCATCTCTCAGTGTGTTTCATCTCTGTGTATCATCTCACAGTGTTTCATCTCTCAGTGTGTTTCATCTCTCAGTATTTCATCTCTAAGTGTTTCATCTCTGTGTATCGTCTCTCAGTGTTTCATCTCTCAATGTAATTCATATCTGAGCATTTTCATCTCTGTGTTTCAACTCTCAGTGTGCTTCATCTCTCAGTGTTTCATCTCTCAGTGTTTCATCTCTCAGTGTTTCAACTCACTTTGTGTTTCATTGCTCAGTGTGTTTCATCTCTCAGTGTGTTTCATCTCTCAGTGTGTTTCTTTTCTCAGTGTTTCATCTCTCAGTGTGTTTCATCTCTGTGTTTCATCTCTCAGTGTGTTTCATCTCTCAGTGTGCTTCATCTCTCAGTGTGTTTAATCTCTGTGTTTCATTTCTCAGTGTGTTCCATCTCTCAGTGTGTTTCATCTCTCAGTGTTTCATCTATCAGTGTGTTTCATCTCTGTGTTTCATCTCTGTGTGTTTCATCTTTCAGTGTGCTTCATCTCTCAGTGTGTTTCATCTCTCAATGTGCTTCATCTCTCAGTGTGCTTCATCTCTCAGTGTGTTTCATCTCTCAGTGTATTTCATCTCTCAGTCTTTCATCTCTCAGTGTTTTTCATCTCTGTGTTTCATCTCTCATTGTGTTTCATTTCTCAGTGTGTTTCATCTCTGTGTTTCATCTCTCAGTGTGTTTCATCTCTTAGTGTTTTTCATCTCTCAGTGTGTTTCATCTCTCAGTGTATTTCATCTCAGTGTTTCATCTCGCAGTGTGTTTCATCTCGCAGTGTGTTTCATCTCTCAGTGTGTTTCATCTCTCAGTGTGTTTTATCTCTCAGTGTTTCATATCTCAGTGTTTCATCTCACAGTGTGTTTCATCTCTCAGTATGTTTCATCTCTCAGTGTATTTCATCTCAGTGTTTCATCTCGCAGTGTGTTTCATCTCTCAGTGTGTTTCATCTCTCAGTGTGTTTCATCTCTCAGTGTTTCATCTCTCAGTGTTTCATCTCACAGTGTGTTTCATCTCTCAGTGTGTTTCATCTCTGTGTTTCATCTCTCAGTATGTTTCATCTCTGTGTTTCATCTCTCAGTGTGTTTCATCTCTGTGTATCGTCTCTCAGTGTTTCATCTCTCAATGTAATTCAAATCTGAGCATGTTTCATCTCTGTGTTTCAACTCTCAGTGTGCTTCATCTCTCAGTGATTTATCTCTCAGTGTTTCATCTCTCAGTGTGTTTCATCTCTGTGTTTCATCTCTCAGTGTGTTTCATCTCTCAGTGTGCTTCATCTCTCAGTGTGTTTAATCTCTGTGTTTCATTTCTCAGTGTGTTCCATCTCTCAGTGTGTTTCATCTCTCAGTGTTTCATCTATCAGTGTGTTTCATCTCTGTGTTTCATCTCTGTGTGTTTCATCTCTCAGTGTGCTTCATCTCTCAGTGTGTTTCATCTCTGTGTTTCATCTCTCAGTGTGTTTCATCTCTCAGTGTGTTTCATTTCTCAGTGTGTTTCATCTCTCAGTGTATTTCATCTCAGTGTTTCATCTCGCAGTGTGTTTCATCTCTCAGTGTGTTTTATCTATCAGTGTTTCGTCTCTCAGTGTTTCATTTCACAGTGTGTTTCATTGCTCAGTGTGTTTCATCTCTCAGTTTGTTTCATCTCTCAGTGTGCTTCATCTCTCAGTGTGTTTCATCTCTCAGTGTTTCATCTATCAGTGTGTTTCATCTCTGTGTTTCATCTCTGTGTGTTTCATCTCTCAGTGTGCTTCATCTCTCAGTGTGTTTCATCTCTCAATGTGCTTCATCTCTCAGTGTGTTTCATCTCTCAGAGTGTTTCATCTCTCAGAGTGTTTCATCTCTCAGTGTGTTTCATCTCTCAGTCTTTCATCTCTCCGTGTGTTTCCTCTCTGTGTTTCATCTCTCAGTGTGTTTCATCTCTCAGTGTGTTTCATCTCTCAGTGTGTTTCATCTCTCAGTGTGTTTCATCTCTCAGTGTTTCATCTCTCAGTGTGTTTCATCTCTCAGTGTGTTTCATCTCTGTGTATCGTCTCTCAGTGTTTCATCTCTCAATGTAATTCATAACTGAGCATGTTTCATCTCTGTGTTTCAATTCTCAGTGTGCTTCATCTCTCAGTGTTTCATCTCTCAGTGTTTCATCTCACAGTGTGTTTCATCTCTCAGTGTGTTTCATCTCAGTGTTTCATCTCACAGTGTGTTTCATCTCTCAGTGTGTTTCATCTCTGTGTTTCATCTCTCAGTATGTTTCATCTCTGTGTTTCATCTCTCAGTGTTTCATCTCTCAGTGTGTTTCATCTCTGTGTATCATCTCACAGTGTTTCATCTCTCAGTGTGTTTCATCTCTCAGTGTTTCATCTCTAAGTGTTTCATCTCTGTGTATCGTCTCTCAGTGTTTCATCTCTCAATGTAATTCATATCTGAGCATTTTCATCTCTGTGTTTCAACTCTCAGTGTGCTTCATCTCTCAGTGTTTCATCTCTCAGTGTTTCATCTCTCAGTGTTTCAACTCACTTTGTGTTTCATTGCTCAGTGTGTTTCATCTCTCAGTGTGTTTCATCTCTCAGTGTGTTTCTTTTCTCAGTGTTTCATCTCTCAGTGTGTTTCATCTCTGTGTTTCATCTCTCAGTGTGTTTCATCTCTCAGTGTTTCATCTATCAGTGTGTTTCATCTCTGTGTTTCATCTCTGTGTGTTTCATCTCTCAGTGTGCTTCATCTCTCAGTGTGTTTCATCTCTCAATGTGCTTCATCTCTCAGTGTGCTTCATCTCTCAGTGTGTTTCATCTCTCAGTGTATTTCATCTCTCAGTCTTTCATCTCTCAGTGTTTTTCATCTCTGTGTTTCATCTCTCATTGTGTTTCATTTCTCAGTGTGTTTCATCTCTGTGTTTCATCTCTCAGTGTGTTTCATCTCTTAGTGTTTTTCATCTCTCAGTGTGTTTCATCTCTCAGTGTATTTCATCTCAGTGTTTCATCTCGCAGTGTGTTTCATCTCTCAGTGTGTTTCATCTCTCAGTGTGTTTCATCTCTCAGTGTTTCATCTCTCATGTGTTTCATCTCTGTGTTTCATCTCTCAGTGTGTTTCATCTCTCAGTGTGTTTCATCTCTCAGTGTGTTTCATCTCTGTGTTTCATCTCTCAGTGTGTTTCATCTCTCAGTGTGTTTCATCTCTCAGTGTGTTTCATCTCTGTGTTTCATCTCTCAGTATGTTTCATCTCTGTGTTTCATCTCTCAGTGTTTCATCTCTCAGTGTGTTTCATCTCTCAGTGTGTTTCATCTCTGTGTATCGTCTCTCAGTGTTTCATCTCTCAATGTAATTCATATCTGAGCATGTTTCATCTCTGTGTTTCAATTCTCAGTGTGCTTCATCTCTCAGTGTTTCATCTCTCAGTGTTTCATCTCACAGTGTGTTTCATCTCTCAGTGTGTTTCATCTCAGTGTTTCATCTCACAGTGTGTTTCATCTCTCAGTGTGTTTCATCTCTGTGTTTCATCTCTCAGTATGTTTCATCTCTGTGTTTCATCTCTCAGTGTTTCATCTCTCAGTGTGTTTCATCTCTGTGTATCATCTCACAGTGTTTCATCTCTCAGTGTGTTTCATCTCTCAGTGTTTCATCTCTCAGTGTGTTTCATCTCTGTGTATCGTCTCTCAGTGTTTCATATCTCAATGTAATTCATATCTGAGCATTTTCATCTTTGTGTTTCAACTCTCAGTGTGCTTCATCTCTCAGTGTTTCATCTCTCAGTGTTTCATCTCACTTTGTGTTTCATTGCTCAGTGTGTTTCATCTCTCAGTGTGTTTCATCTCTCAGTGTGTTTCTTTTCTCAGTGTTTCATCTCTCAGTGTGTTTCATCTCTGTATTTCATCTCTCAGTGTGCTTCATCTCTCAGTGTGTTTAATCTCTGTGTTTCATTTCTCAGTGTGTTCCATCTCTCAGTGTGTTTCATCTCTCAGTGTTTCATCTATCAGTGTGTTTCATCTCTGTGTTTCATCTCTGTGTGTTTCATCTCTCAGTGTGCTTCATCTCTCAGTGTGTTTCATCTCTCAATGTGCTTCATCTCTCAGTGTGCTTCATCTCTCAGTGTGTTTCATCTCTCAGTGTGTTTCATCTCTCAGTGTGTTTCATCTCTCAGTGTGTTTCGTCTCTCAGTCTTTCATCTCTCAGTGTGTTTCATCTCTGTGTTTCATCTCTCAGTGTGTTTCATCTCTCAGTGTGTTTCATCTCTGTGTTTCATCTTTCAGTGTGTTTCATCTCTCAGTGTGTTTCATCTCTCAGTGTGTTTCATCTCTCAGTGTATTTCATCTCAGTGTTTCATCTCGCAGTGTGTTTCATCTCTCAGTGTGTTTCATCTCTCAGTGTGTTTTATCTCTCACTGTTTCATCTCTCATTGTTTCATCTCACAGTGTGTTTCATCTCTCAGTGTGTTTCATCTCTGTGTTTCATCTCTCAGTATGTTTCATCTCTCAGTGTTTCATCTCTCAGTGTGTTTCATCTCTCAGTGTGTTTCATCTCTCAGTGTGTTTCATCTCTGTGTATCGTCTCTCAGTGTTTCATCTCTCAATGTAATTCATATCTGAGCATGTTTCATCTCTGTGTTTCAACTCTCAGTGTGCTTCATCTCTCAGTGTTTCATCGCTCAGTGTTTCATCTCTCAGTGTGTTTCATCTCTGTGTTTCATCTCTCAGTGTGTTTCATCTCTCAGTGTGCTTCATCTCTCAGTGTGTTTAATCTCTGTGTTTCATTTCTCAGTGTGTTCCATCTCTCAGTGTGTTTCATCTCTCAGTGTTTCATCTATCAGTGTGTTTCATCTCTGTGTTTCATCTCTGTGTGTTTCATCTCTCAGTGTGTTTCATCTCTCAGTGTGCTTCATCTCTCAGTGTGTTTCATCTCTCAGTGTGCTTCATCTCTCAGTGTGTTTCATCTCTCAGTGTGTTTCATCTCTCAGTGTGTTTCATCTCAGTGTTTCATCTCACAGTGTGTTTCATCTCTCAGTGTGTTTCATCTCTGTGTTTCATCTCTCAGTATGTTTCATCTCTGTGTTTCATCTCTGTGTTTCATCTCTCAGTGTGTTTCATCTCTGTGTATCATCTCACAGTGTTTCATCTCTCAGTGTGTTTCATCTCTCAGTATTTCATCTCTAAGTGTTTCATCTCTGTGTATCGTCTCTCAGTGTTTCATCTCTCAATGTAATTCATATCTGAGCATTTTCATCTCTGTGTTTCAACTCTCAGTGTGCTTCATCTCTCAGTGTTTCATCTCTCAGTGTTTCATCTCTCAGTGTTTCAACTCACTTTGTGTTTCATTGCTCAGTGTGTTTCATCTCTCAGTGTGTTTCATCTCTCAGTGTGTTTCTTTTCTCAGTGTTTCATCTCTCAGTGTGTTTCATCTCTGTGTTTCATCTCTCAGTGTGTTTCATCTCTCAGTGTGCTTCATCTCTCAGTGTGTTTAATCTCTGTGTTTCATTTCTCAGTGTGTTCCATCTCTCAGTGTGTTTCATCTCTCAGTGTTTCATCTATCAGTGTGTTTCATCTCTGTGTTTCATCTCTGTGTGTTTCATCTTTCAGTGTGCTTCATCTCTCAGTGTGTTTCATCTCTCAATGTGCTTCATCTCTCAGTGTGCTTCATCTCTCAGTGTGTTTCATCTCTCAGTGTATTTCATCTCTCAGTCTTTCATCTCTCAGTGTTTTTCATCTCTGTGTTTCATCTCTCATTGTGTTTCATTTCTCAGTGTGTTTCATCTCTGTGTTTCATCTCTCAGTGTGTTTCATCTCTTAGTGTTTTTCATCTCTCAGTGTGTTTCATCTCTCAGTGTATTTCATCTCAGTGTTTCATCTCGCAGTGTGTTTCATCTCGCAGTGTGTTTCATCTCTCAGTGTGTTTCATCTCTCAGTGTGTTTTATCTCTCAGTGTTTCATATCTCAGTGTTTCATCTCACAGTGTGTTTCATCTCTCAGTATGTTTCATCTCTCAGTGTATTTCATCTCAGTGTTTCATCTCGCAGTGTGTTTCATCTCTCAGTGTGTTTCATCTCTCAGTGTGTTTCATCTCTCAGTGTTTCATCTCTCAGTGTTTCATCTCACAGTGTGTTTCATCTCTCAGTGTGTTTCATCTCTGTGTTTCATCTCTCAGTATGTTTCATCTCTGTGTTTCATCTCTCAGTGTGTTTCATCTCTGTGTATCGTCTCTCAGTGTTTCATCTCTCAATGTAATTCAAATCTGAGCATGTTTCATCTCTGTGTTTCAACTCTCAGTGTGCTTCATCTCTCAGTGATTTATCTCTCAGTGTTTCATCTCTCAGTGTGTTTCATCTCTGTGTTTCATCTCTCAGTGTGTTTCATCTCTCAGTGTGCTTCATCTCTCAGTGTGTTTAATCTCTGTGTTTCATTTCTCAGTGTGTTCCATCTCTCAGTGTGTTTCATCTCTCAGTGTTTCATCTATCAGTGTGTTTCATCTCTGTGTTTCATCTCTGTGTGTTTCATCTCTCAGTGTGCTTCATCTCTCAGTGTGTTTCATCTCTGTGTTTCATCTCTCAGTGTGTTTCATCTCTCAGTGTGTTTCATTTCTCAGTGTGTTTCATCTCTCAGTGTATTTCATCTCAGTGTTTCATCTCGCAGTGTGTTTCATCTCTCAGTGTGTTTTATCTATCAGTGTTTCGTCTCTCAGTGTTTCATTTCACAGTGTGTTTCATTGCTCAGTGTGTTTCATCTCTCAGTTTGTTTCATCTCTCAGTGTGCTTCATCTCTCAGTGTGTTTCATCTCTCAGTGTTTCATCTATCAGTGTGTTTCATCTCTGTGTTTCATCTCTGTGTGTTTCATCTCTCAGTGTGCTTCATCTCTCAGTGTGTTTCATCTCTCAATGTGCTTCATCTCTCAGTGTGTTTCATCTCTCAGAGTGTTTCATCTCTCAGAGTGTTTCATCTCTCAGTGTGTTTCATCTCTCAGTCTTTCATTTCTCCATGTGTTTCATCTCTGTGTTTCATCTCTCAGTGTGTTTCATCTCTCAGTGTGTTTCATCTCTCAGTGTGTTTCATCTCTGTGTTTCATCTCTCAGTGTGTTTCATCTCTCAGTGTGTTTCATCTCTCAGTGTGTTTCATCTCTGTGTTTCATCTCTCAGTATGTTTCATCTCTGTGTTTCATCTCTCAGTGTTTCATCTCTCAGTGTGTTTCATCTCTCAGTGTGTTTCATCTCTGTGTATCGTCTCTCAGTGTTTCATCTCTCAATGTAATTCATATCTGAGCATGTTTCATCTCTGTGTTTCAATTCTCAGTGTGCTTCATCTCTCAGTGTGTTTCATCTCTCAGTGTGCTTCATCTCTCAGTGTGTTTAATCTCTGTGTTTCATTTCTCAGTGTGTTCCATCTCTCAGTGTGTTTCATCTCTCAGTGTTTCATCTATCAGTGTGTTTCATCTCTGTGTTTCATCTCTGTGTGTTTCATCTCTCAGTGTGTTTCATCTCTCAGTGTGCTTCATCTCTCAGTGTGTTTCATCTCTCAGTGTGCTTCATCTCTCAGTGTGTTTCATCTCTCAGTGTGTTTCATCTCTCAGTGTGTTTCATCTCAGTGTTTCATCTCACAGTGTGTTTCATCTCTCAGTGTGTTTCATCTCTGTGTTTCATCTCTCAGTATGTTTCATCTCTGTGTTTCATCTCTGTGTTTCATCTCTCAGTGTGTTTCATCTCTGTGTATCATCTCACAGTGTTTCATCTCTCAGTGTGTTTCATCTCTCAGTATTTCATCTCTAAGTGTTTCATCTCTGTGTATCGTCTCTCAGTGTTTCATCTCTCAATGTAATTCATATCTGAGCATTTTCATCTCTGTGTTTCAACTCTCAGTGTGCTTCATCTCTCAGTGTTTCATCTCTCAGTGTTTCATCTCTCAGTGTTTCAACTCACTTTGTGTTTCATTGCTCAGTGTGTTTCATCTCTCAGTGTGTTTCATCTCTCAGTGTGTTTCTTTTCTCAGTGTTTCATCTCTCAGTGTGTTTCATCTCTGTGTTTCATCTCTCAGTGTGTTTCATCTCTCAGTGTGCTTCATCTCTCAGTGTGTTTAATCTCTGTGTTTCATTTCTCAGTGTGTTCCATCTCTCAGTGTGTTTCATCTCTCAGTGTTTCATCTATCAGTGTGTTTCATCTCTGTGTTTCATCTCTGTGTGTTTCATCTTTCAGTGTGCTTCATCTCTCAGTGTGTTTCATCTCTCAATGTGCTTCATCTCTCAGTGTGCTTCATCTCTCAGTGTGTTTCATCTCTCAGTGTATTTCATCTCTCAGTCTTTCATCTCTCAGTGTTTTTCATCTCTGTGTTTCATCTCTCATTGTGTTTCATTTCTCAGTGTGTTTCATCTCTGTGTTTCATCTCTCAGTGTGTTTCATCTCTTAGTGTTTTTCATCTCTCAGTGTGTTTCATCTCTCAGTGTATTTCATCTCAGTGTTTCATCTCGCAGTGTGTTTCATCTCGCAGTGTGTTTCATCTCTCAGTGTGTTTCATCTCTCAGTGTGTTTTATCTCTCAGTGTTTCATATCTCAGTGTTTCATCTCACAGTGTGTTTCATCTCTCAGTATGTTTCATCTCTCAGTGTATTTCATCTCAGTGTTTCATCTCGCAGTGTGTTTCATCTCTCAGTGTGTTTCATCTCTCAGTGTGTTTCATCTCTCAGTGTTTCATCTCTCAGTGTTTCATCTCACAGTGTGTTTCATCTCTCAGTGTGTTTCATCTCTGTGTTTCATCTCTCAGTATGTTTCATCTCTGTGTTTCATCTCTCAGTGTGTTTAATCTCTGTGTTTCATTTCTCAGTGTGTTCCATCTCTCAGTGTGTTTCATCTCTCAGTGTTTCATCTATCAGTGTGTTTCATCTCTGTGTTTCATCTCTGTGTGTTTCATCTCTCAGTGTGCTTCATCTCTCAGTGTGTTTCATCTCTGTGTTTCATCTCTCAGTGTGTTTCATCTCTCAGTGTGTTTCATTTCTCAGTGTGTTTCATCTCTCAGTGTATTTCATCTCAGTGTTTCATCTCGCAGTGTGTTTCATCTCTCAGTGTGTTTTATCTATCAGTGTTTCGTCTCTCAGTGTTTCATTTCACAGTGTGTTTCATTGCTCAGTGTGTTTCATCTCTCAGTTTGTTTCATCTCTCAGTGTGCTTCATCTCTCAGTGTGTTTCATCTCTCAGTGTTTCATCTATCAGTGTGTTTCATCTCTGTGTTTCATCTCTGTGTGTTTCATCTCTCAGTGTGCTTCATCTCTCAGTGTGTTTCATCTCTCAATGTGCTTCATCTCTCAGTGTGTTTCATCTCTCAGAGTGTTTCATCTCTCAGAGTGTTTCATCTCTCAGTGTGTTTCATCTCTCAGTCTTTCATCTCTCCATGTGTTTCATCTCTGTGTTTCATCTCTCAGTGTGTTTCATCTCTCAGTGTGTTTCATCTCTCAGTGTGTTTCATCTCTGTGTTTCATCTCTCAGTGTGTTTCATCTCTCAGTGTGTTTCATCTCTCAGTGTGTTTCATCTCTGTGTTTCATCTCTCAGTATGTTTCATCTCTGTGTTTCATCTCTCAGTGTTTCATCTCTCAGTGTGTTTCATCTCTCAGTGTGTTTCATCTCTGTGTATCGTCTCTCAGTGTTTCATCTCTCAATGTAATTCATATCTGAGCATGTTTCATCTCTGTGTTTCAATTCTCAGTGTGCTTCATCTCTCAGTGTTTCATCTCTCAGTGTTTCATCTCACAGTGTGTTTCATCTCTCAGTGTGTTTCATCTCAGTGTTTCATCTCACAGTGTGTTTCATCTCTCAGTGTGTTTCATCTCTGTGTTTCATCTCTCAGTATGTTTCATCTCTGTGTTTCATCTCTCAGTGTTTCATCTCTCAGTGTGTTTCATCTCTGTGTATCATCTCACAGTGTTTCATCTCTCAGTGTGTTTCATCTCTCAGTGTTTCATCTCTCAGTGTGTTTCATCTCTGTGTATCGTCTCTCAGTGTTTCATATCTCAATGTAATTCATATCTGAGCATTTTCATCTCTGTGTTTCAACTCTCAGTGTGCTTCATCTCTCAGTGTTTCATCTCTCAGTGTTTCATCTCACTTTGTGTTTCATTGCTCAGTGTGTTTCATCTCTCAGTGTGTTTCATCTCTCAGTGTGTTTCTTTTCTCAGTGTTTCATCTCTCAGTGTGTTTCATCTCTGTATTTCATCTCTCAGTGTGCTTCATCTCTCAGTGTGTTTAATCTCTGTGTTTCATTTCTCAGTGTGTTCCATCTCTCAGTGTGTTTCATCTCTCAGTGTTTCATCTATCAGTGTGTTTCATCTCTGTGTTTCATCTCTGTGTGTTTCATCTCTCAGTGTGCTTCATCTCTCAGTGTGTTTCATCTCTCAATGTGCTTCATCTCTCAGTGTGCTTCATCTCTCAGTGTGTTTCATCTCTCAGTGTTTTTCATCTCTCAGTGTGTTTCATCTCTCAGTGTGTTTCGTCTCTCAGTCTTTCATCTCTCAGTGTGTTTCATCTCTGTGTTTCATCTCTCAGTGTGTTTCATCTCTCAGTGTGTTTCATCTCTGTGTTTCATCTTTCAGTGTGTTTCATCTCTCAGTGTGTTTCATCTCTCAGTGTGTTTCATCTCTCAGTGTATTTCATCTCAGTGTTTCATCTCGCAGTGTGTTTCATCTCTCAGTGTTTTTCATCTCTCAGTGTGTTTCATCTCTCAGTGTGTTTCGTCTCTCAGTCTTTCATCTCTCAGTGTGTTTCATCTCTGTGTTTCATCTCTCAGTGTGTTTCATCTCTCAGTGTGTTTCATCTCTGTGTTTCATCTTTCAGTGTGTTTCATCTCTCAGTGTGTTTCATCTCTCAGTGTGTTTCATCTCTCAGTGTATTTCATCTCAGTGTTTCATCTCGCAGTGTGTTTCATCTCTCAGTGTGTTTCATCTCTCAGTGTGTTTTATCTCTCACTGTTTCATCTCTCAGTGTTTCATCTCACAGTGTGTTTCATCTCTCAGTGTGTTTCATCTCTGTGTTTCATCTCTCAGTATGTTTCATCTCTCAGTGTTTCATCTCTCAGTGTGTTTCATCTCTCAGTGTGTTTCATCTCTCAGTGTGTTTCATCTCTGGTTATCGTCTCTCAGTGTTTCATCTCTCAATGTAATTCATATGTGAGCATGTTTCATCTCTGTGTTTCAACTCTCAGTGTTTCATCTCTCAGTCTGTTTCATCTCTCAGTGTGTTTCATCTCTCAGTGTGCTTCATCTCTCAGTGTGTTTCATCTCTCAGTGTGTTTCATCTCGCAGTGTGTTTCATCTCTCAGTCTTTCATCTCCCAGTGTGTTTCATCTCTCAGTGTGTTTCATCTCGCAGTGTGTTTCATCTCTCAGTCTTTCATCTCCCAGTGTGTTTCATCTCTGTGTTTCATCTCTCAGTGTGTTTCATCTCTCAGTGTGTTTCATCTCTCAGTGTGCTTCATCTCTCAGTGTGCTTCATCTCTCAGTGTGTTTCATCTATCTGTGTGTTTCATCTCTGTGTGTTTCATCTCTCAGTGTGTTTCATCTCAGTGTGTTTCATCTCTCAGTGGTTCATCTCTCATTGTGTTTCATCTCTCAGTGTGTCGCAGTGGAGTGTTCCCAGCTCCTCTTGTCCTGCTCTCAGCTCAATGAGTTCCAGCTTGAGAGGAGAGCTGGAGGTTAGGAGAAGGACTTCAAACAGACCTAAGCCCAGCTTTGAGCACCCTTGATGGGCGAATCAGATGTTTGTAGAGGGCCCTAGGAGTGGTCCTAGTCATGAAAGAATCTGCCACAGCCCCTTACAGTGAAGTGTGGTGACCATAGACCTGTTCAAATACTTTGAAAATGTATCCTATAAGCAAGCAAGAAAACCTACATCCAGAGGCTGCTTTTCTGGTTGCCGTCAATTGTAATTCCGTGTCACTAAGACACGTAATGCCCAACTTCAATCAACATGTCTCCCTCGTCACTAAGGGTGATAAAGTCCTAGACCACTGTTATTCTACCCACAAGCAAGCATACAATTTCCTCCCTCATCCCCCATTCAGCAAATCAGATCATGACTCCGTACTACTTCCTGTTTCCAAGCAGAAACTCAAACAGGAAGTACCTGTGACTTGCTTCGTTGAGAAATGATCAGAAGAATCAGAGATTATGCTACAGGACTGCTTTGCTAGCACTGATTGGAATATGTTTCGAGACTCCGCTGACAACATTGACGAGCTAACCACTTCCGCTTCATTAGAAAATATATTGGTGACGCTGTGCCCATGGTGAGGGTTCACTGCTTTCCCAATCAAAAGCCCTGGATTAACACTGAAGTTGGCGCTAAACTAAAGGACAAGGCTTCAGCACACAGAACTATTGTAGACAACCCTGAGGTTACAGCCAAGAACATGAATAATTACAAGAAGTCCCGCTATGACCTCCGCAGAGTCATCAAATGAGCAAAAGCACAATATAGGAATAAGGTCATATATTTTTTATTTATTTATTTCACCTTTATTTAACCAGGTAGGCTAGTTGAGCACAAGTTCTCATTTACAACGGCGACCTGGCCAAGATAAAGCAAAGCAGTTCGACACATACAAAAACACAGAGTTACAGATGGAATAAATAAACAAACATACAATCAATAATACAGTAGAAAAATCTATATACAGCATGTGCAAATGAGGTAGGATAAGAGAGGTAAAGCAATAAATAGGCCATGGTGGTGAAGTAATTACAATATAGCAATTAAACACTGGAATGGTAGGGTGTGCAGAAGCCGAATGTGCAAGTAGAGATACTGGGGTGCAAAGGAGCAAGATAAATAAATAAATACAGTATGGGGATGAGGTAGATTGGATGGGCTATTTACAGATGAGCTATGTACAGGTGCAGTGATCTGTGAGCTGCTCTGACAGTTGGTGAGGGAGGTAAGAGTCTCCAGCTTCAGAGATTTTTGCAGTTCGTTCCAGTCATTGGCAGCAGAGAACTGGAAGGAGAGGCAGCCAAAGGAAGAATTAGCGAGATATATAGGGAACTTACAACACAGGCTACGATGCCTGCCGCATGTGGCAGGGGCTACAGTCCATTACAGATTACAAAAGGTGGACTCAACCATGATCTGCCCAATGATGCCTCTCTGACAGACTAATTCAATGTATTTTATGCACGCACCGGGTGTGAGGACCGTCACCGACCCAGAGGATTGGGTGATCTCGCTCTCCGGGACCAATGTGAAAAAGGTATTTCATCAGGTCAACACCTGCAAGGCCGCCGTATTTTAGGGTATTTATGGGTGCGTTCTCAAAGCATGAGCAGAACTGCTGGCAGGCATATTTACTGTAATGTTCAACCTGTCGTTGTCCCAGTCCGTAATCCCCACATGTTTAAAGATGACCACTGTCATTCCTGTCCCCAAGGCTTCATGCCACAATGACTACCGCCTTGCAGCACTCATTTCTTTAATCATGAAGTGCTTTGAAAGGCTGGTTATGGAACACATTAACTCCTCCATCACAGACACCCTAGAGACCCACTCAAATGTACATACCGCCCCAACAGATCCATAGATGACGCAATCTCAATTGCACTCCACACTGCCCTCACCCAGCTAGATAAGAGGAATACCTATGTGAGAATGATGTTCATTGACTACAGCTCAGTGTTCAACACCATTGTCCCCTTGACACACATCGCCCTGCTTAGGACTCTGGATCTGAACACCTCCCTCTGCAACAGGATCACGGACTTACTGATTGGCCGACCCCATGTGGTGAGGGTAGGCAACAACACCTCCGCCATGCTGACCCTCAACACACTTAGTCCCTTCCTGTACTCCCTGTTCACCCACGACTGCGTGGCCACGCACGGCTCCAACACCATCATCAAGTTTGCTGACGACACAATGGTGGTAGGCCTGGTCACCGGCAACGATGAGTAAGCTTACAGGCAGGAAGTCAGTGACCTGGGAGTGTGCCAGAACAACAACCTCTCCCTCAACCAAGGAGCTGATCGTGGACTACAGGAAACGGGGGGGTCGAGTATGCCCCCATCCACATCGATGCAGCTGCAGTGGAGCAGGTCGAGAGCTTCAAGTTCCTCGGTGTCCAAATCACTAAAGACTTAAAAGGGCCCAAACGCATGAGCATAGCCGTGATGAAGGCACGACAGCTCCTCTTCCCCCTCAGGAAGTTGAAAAAGTTTGGAATGGGCCCTCAAATCCTCAAAAAGTTCTACAGCTATACCATTGAGAGCATTTTGACTGGCTCCATCAATGCCTCGTATGGCAACAGCACCGTGCTCGATCACATGGCATTACAGAGGGTGGCACGGACAGCCCAGTACATCACTTGGGGTGAGCTCCCTGCCATCCAGGACATCTATATCAGGCGGTGTGGAAGGAAGGCCAGGAAAATAGTTAGTCTCCAACCACCGCGGTACCGGCGCATCAAGTCTGGCACCAAAAGGCTCTTTAACAGCTTGAGACTAATGAGACTAATAAATAGCTAACAAAATAGCTACACAAACTATCTAAGTTAACCTATCCTCATTGACCTTTGTGTTTTTATTTGTGTCTCTATGCACACTCACACACTCACATACACATTCACACAAAAACACTCACTCCATTATCTGCTCCCTACATAATATGCACAAACATTTATACTGACTCTACACACACGCACTCCCACTCACATACACGATGCTGCTACTCTGTTTATCTTATATCCTGATGCCTAGTCACCTTACCCATGTACACATCTCCCTCCCTCACTGCAGTGTCCCTGCACATTGTATATATGGTATTGGAACTGACCCTGTATATAGTATGGAACTGGACCTGGTCCTGTATATAGTATGGTATTGAACTGACCCTGTATATAGTATGGTATTTTTTTATTTAAAAAAAATATATATATATTTCACCTTTATTTAACCAGGTAGGCTAGTTGAGAACAAGTTCTCATTTGCAACTGCGCCCTGCCAAGATAAAGCATAGCAATTTGACACATACAACAACACAGAGTTACACATAGAATAAACAAAACATAGTCAATAATACAGTAGAACAAAAGAAAACAAAAAGTCTATATACAGTGAGTGCAAATGAGGTAAGTTAAGGCAATAAATAGGCCATGGTTGCGAAGTAATTACAATGTAGCAATTAAACACTGGAATGGTAGATGTGCAGAAGATGAATGTGCAAGTAGAGATACTGGGGTGCAAAGGAGCAAGATAAATAAATAAATACAGTATAGGGATGAGGTAGGTAGATAGATGGGCTGTTTACAGATGGGCTATATACAGGTGCAGTGATCTGTGAGCTGCTCTGACAGCTGGTGCTTAAAGCTAGTGAGGGAGATATGAGTCTCCAGCTTCAGAGATTTTTGCAGTTCATTCCAGTCATTGGCAGCAGAGAACTGGAAGGAAAGACGACCAAAGGAGGAATTGGCTTTGGGGGTGATCAGTGAGATATACCTGCTGGAGCGCGTGCTACGAGTGGGTGCTGCTATGGTGACCAGTGAGCTGAGATAAGGCGGGGCTTTACCTAGCAGAGACTTGTAGATAACCTTAAGCCAGTGGGTTTGGCGACGAGTATGAAGCGAGGGCCAACCAACGAGAGCATACAGGTCGCAATGGTGGGTAGTGTTTGAGGCTTTGGTGACAAAACAGATGGCACTGTGATAGACTGCATCCAGTTTGCTGAGTAGAGTGTTGGAGGCTATTTTATAGATGACATCACCGAAGTCGATGATTGGTAGGATGGTCAGTTGTATGAGGGTGTGTTTGGCAGCATGAGAGAAGGATGCTTTGTTGCGATATAGGAAGCCGATTCTAGATTTAATTTTGGATTGGAGATGCTTAATGTGTGTCACGTCCTGACCAGTATAAGGGGTTATTTGTTATTGTTGTTTGGTCAGGACGTGGCAGGGGTGTGTTTGTTTAGAGTGTTTCGGGGTTTGTTGGGCTATGTTCTTATTTAACCTCTATGGGCTAGGTGGGACGCTAGCGTGCCACCCGTGGTGCACTCCATCAACAGCAGGTGCATTTCAAGAGCGGCAAATTTGAATCCAAATAAATGTCAAAATTCAAATTTTTCAAACATACAACTATTTTACACCCTTTGAAAGATAAACATCTGCTTAATCTAACCACGTTTTACGATTTCAAAAAGGTTTTACGGCGAAAGCATAAATTTAGAGTATGTTAGGACAGTACATTTACAAGAGTTGTGTGTAATGTTTTGTCAAGTCAAAGACAGGGTCACCAAAACCATAAAACCAGCTAAAATGATGCACTAACCTTTTACAATCTCCATCAGATGACACTCCTAGGACATTATGTTAGACAATGCATGCATTTTTAGTTCTATCAAGTTCATATTTATATCCAAAAACAGCGTTTTACTATGGCATTGATGTTGAGGAAATCGTTTCCCTCCAATAACCGGCAGTCAAGTCAGCGTCACAAATTAAATAATTAAAATTAGAAAACATTGGTAAAATATTATATTGTCATTTAAAGAATTATAGATTTACATCTCTTGAACGCAATCAACTTGCCAGATTTAAAAATAACCTTACTGGGAAATCACACTTTGCAATAATCTGAGCACTGCGCCCAGAAAAATACGCGTTGCGATACAGACTAGACGTCATGTTGGGGAGATCTAAAATCGAAAATACTATGTAAATAATCCATTACCTTTGATTCTCTTCATCAGATGTCACTTCCAGGTATCACAGGTCCATAACGAATGTAGTTTTGTTCAAAAAAGCTCATCATTTATGTCCAAAAATCTCCGTCTTGTTAGCACATGATCTAAGCCAGCCAGACTTCTCGTCATGAACGAGGGGAAAAAATATATTTACGTTCGTTCAAACATGTCAAACGTTGTATAGCATAAATCATTAGGGCCTTTTTTAACCAGAACATGAATAATATTCAAGGTGGACGAATGCATACTCTTTTATAACGTATTGGAACGAGGGTACCCAACATGAACTCGCGCGCCAGGTGTCTAATGGGACATCATCGTTCCATGGCTCTTGTTCGGTCAGATCTCCCTCCAGAAGACTCAAAACACTTTGTAAAGGCTGGTGACATCTAGTGGAAGCAATAGGAATTGCCAAAATATTCCTCAGCCCCTGTGTTTTTCAATGGGATAGGTTTAAAGTCAATACAACACATCAGGTATCCACTTCCTGTCAGAAAATGTCTCAGGGTTTTGCCTGCCAAATGAGTTCTGTTATACTCACAGACACCATTCAAACAGTTTTAGAAACTTTAGAGTGTTTTCTATCCATATATAATAAGTATATGCATATT
This sequence comes from Salmo salar, assembly GCF_965601325.2. NCBI lineage: Eukaryota > Metazoa > Chordata > Actinopteri > Salmoniformes > Salmonidae > Salmo > Salmo salar. The sequence goes on from NC_138299.1 coordinate 42,553,525, forward strand.
CTAGTTACTGGGTAGGATTAGTAACCAGATTAAATCGGGTACATTTTTTTTATCCAGACGTGCAAATGCTGCCCCCTAGCCCTAACAGGTTAACAGGAAGCCAGTGTAGGGAGGCTAGCACTGGAGTAATATGATAAAAATGTTTGTTTCTAGTCAGGATTCTAGCAGCCGTATTTAGCACTAACTGAAGTTTGTTTAGTGCTTTATCCGGGTAGCCGGAAAGTAGAGCATTGCAGTAGTCCAGCCTAGAAGTAACAAAAGCATGGATTAATTTTTCTGCGTCATTTTTGGACAGAAAGTTTCTGATTTTTGCAATGTTACGTAGATGGAAAAAAGCTGTCCTTGAAACAGTCTTGATATGTTCTTCAAAAGAGAGATCAGGGTCCAGAGTAACGCCGAGCTCCTTCACAGTTTTATTTGAGACGACTGTACAACCATCCAGATTAATTGTCAGATTCAACAGAAGATCTCTTTGTTTCTTGGGACCTAGAACAAGCATCTCTGTTTTGTCCGAGTTTAAAAGTAGAAAGTTTGCAGCCATCCACTTCTTTATGTCTGAAACACAGGCTTCTAGCGAGGGCAATTTTGGGGCTTCACCATGTTTCATTGAAATGTACAGCTGTGTGTCGTCCGCATAGCAGTGAAATGTAACATTATGTTTTCGAATGACATCCCCAAGAGGTAAAATATATAGTGAAAACAATAGTGGTCCTAAAACGGAACCTTGAGGAACACCGAAATTTACAATTGATTTGTCAGAGGACAAACCATTCACAGAGACAAACTGATATCTTTCCGACAGATAAGATCTAAACCAGGCCAGAACTTGTCCATGTAGACCAATTTGGGTTTCCAATCTCTCCAAAAGAATGTGGTGATCGATGGTATCAAAAGCGGCACTAAGATCTAGGAGCACGAGGACAGATGCAGAGCCTCGGTCTGACGTCATTAAAAGGTCATTTACCACCTTCACAAGTGCAGTCTCAGTGCTATGATGGGGTCTAAAACCAGACTGAAGCTTTTCGTATACATTGTTTGTCTTCAGGAAGGCAGTGAGTTGCTGTGCAACAGCTTTTTCTAAAATTTTTGAGAGGAATGGAAGATTCGATATAGGCCGATAGTTTTTTATAATTTCTGGATCAAGATTCGGCTTTTTCAAGAGAGGCTTTATTACTGCCACTTTTAGTGAGCTTGGTACACATCCGGTGGATAGAGAGCCGTTTATTATGTTCAACATAGGAGGGCCAAGCACAGGAAGCAGCTCTTTCAGTAGTTTAGTTGGAATAGGGTCCAGTATGCAGCTTGAGGGTTTGGAGGCCATGATCATTTTCATCATTGTATCAAGAGATATAGTACTAAAACACTTTAGTATCTCCCTTGATCCTAGGTCCTGGCAGAGTTGTGTACACTCAGGTCAATGGAGCTTTGGAGGAATACCCAGATTTAAAGAGGAGTCTGTAATTTGCTTTCTAATGATCATGATCTTTTCCTCAAAGAAGTTCATAAATGTATTACTGCTGAAGTGAAAGCCATCCTCCATTTGCGAAGGCTGCTTTTTAGTTAGCTTTGCGACAGTATCAAAAAGACATTTCGGATTGTTCATATTTTCCTCAATTAAGTTGGAAAAATAGGATGATCGAGCAGCAGTGAGGGCTCTTCGATACTGCACGGTACTGTCTTTCCAAGCTAGTCGGAAGACTTCCAGTTTGGTGTGGCGCCATTTCCGTTCCAATTTTCTGGAAGCTTGCTTCAGAGCTCGTGTATTTTCTGTATACCAGGGAGCTAGTTTCTTATGACAGATGTTTTTAGTTTTTAGGGGTGCAACTGCATCTAGGGTATTGCGCAAGGTTAAATTGAGTTCCTCGGTTAGGTGGTTAACCTCTATGGGCTAGGTGGGACGCTTGCGTCCCACCTACGTAACAGCCACTGGCAGCCTGTGGCGCGATTTTCAAAACCTTAAAAATCCTATTACTTCAATTTCTCAAACATATGACTATTTTACAGCTATTTAAAGACAAGACTCTCGTTAATCTAACCACACTGTCCGATTTCAAAAAGGCTTTACAACGAAAGCAAAACATTAGATTATGTCAGCAGAGTACCAAGCCAGAAATAATCAGACACCCATTTTTCAAGCTAGCATATAATGTCACAAAAACCTAGAAGACAGCTAAATGCAACACTAACCTTTCATGATCTTCATCAGATGACAACCCTAGGACATTATGTTATACAATACATGCATGTTTTGTTCAATCAAGTTCATATTTATATCAAAAACCAGCTTTTTACATTAGCATGTGACGTTCAGAACTAGCAAACTTCCGGGGAATTCGCTAACATTTTACTAAATTACTCACGATAAACGTTCACAAAAAGCATAACAATTATTTTAAGAATTATAGATACAGACCTCCTCTATGCACTCGATATGTCCGATTTTAAAATAGCTTTTTGGTGAAAGCACATTTTGCAATATTCTAAGTACATAGCCCAGGCATCACGGACTAGCTATTTAGACACCCGGCAAGTTTAGCACTCACCAATATCAGCTTTACTATTATAAAAGTTTCATTACCTTTTGTTGTCTTCGTCAGAATGCACTCCCAGGACTGCTACTTCAATAACAAATGTTGGTTTGGTCCAAAATAATCCATCATTATATCCGAATAGCGGCGTTTTGTTCGTGCGTCCCAGACACTATCTGAAATGGTAAATCAGGGTCGCGCGCGTGGTGCAATTCGTGACAAAAAAAATATTCGAAATATTCCATTACCGTACTTCGAAGCATGTCAACCGCTGTTTAAAATCCATTTTTATGCCATTTTTCTCGTAAAAAAAGCGATAATATTACGACCGGGAATCTCCTTTTAGCTAAACAGAGGAAAGAAAACAAAGCATTCGGTCGACGCGGGCACGCGCCTGAGTCTCACAGTACTGTAACCAGCCACTACCCAAACACGCTACTTTGTTTCAGCCAGAGCCTGCAAAGCCACGATTCAGCTTTTTACCGCCTTCTGAGACCCTATGGCAGCCGTAGGAAGTGTCACGGGACAGCTAAGATCCTCACTCTTCAATAAACAGAGACAAGAAGAACGACACCTTGTCAGACAGGCACTTCCTGCCTGAAACCTTGTCAGGTTTTTGCCTGCCAAATGAGTTCTGTTATACTCACAGACACCATTCAAACAGTTTTAGAAACTTTAGGGTGTTTTCTATCCATATGTAATACGTATATGCATATTCTAGTTACTGGGTAGGAGTGGTAACCAGATTAAATCGGGCACGTTTTTTATCCAGCCGTGAAAATACTGCCCCCTAGCCATAACAGGATATGGATATGATGATTATACTGTTCACATTATCTGAGGGAGTCTGGAGAGACTGAGATGATGGGCGGAAGGGACTGAAGAGGGTCTAGAGTGCCAATAAAGCTTCCTTGTCAATCCTCTCTACAATAGGGGGCTCCAACCCTGGTTCCCGGAGAGCTACTGGGTGTGAAAGCTTGGTGTTTTAGTGTTGGGTTGGAGTAAAAGCCAGCACACCCAGTAGTTCATTGGAGAGCCCTGCTCTATATTGAGGCAGTGTGTGTGTGTGTGTGAGTGAGTGAGTGATCATCTGTGTGTAATAGATATACAATGATATATATATATTTACAGTACATGTTGAGGTCCATTCAGCAAGGACCTCAACATGACAAGAACCTCAACATGACAGCAGGACATATGCCCCACTATTACACCCCCCCAAGCCCCATCCTGCAACAGGCCCAACCCCCAATATTACACCCCCCCAAGCCCCATCCTGAGACCTAAGAGGTATGTATCAGATGCTCAACATGCTGTGCGCACAGCTACTGTAATGGTCCTGGCCTAAACCACACAAAAACAACACCAGACACTATGGAACACAAAGCTCTTACTATCTCATCCTGGAATATACAAGGTCTGAGGTCATTTGCCTTTGGCCTAATAAGCAGGAACCCAGACATCGTACAAGAAACATGGTACAGAGGAGACGGGCCCACTGGTTGCCCTCTAGGTTACAGAGAGCTGGGAGTCCCATCCACCAAACTACCAAGGGTGAAACATGGAAGAGACGATGATAATTTGGCATAGAGCAGACCTAGCCCACTCTAGCTGATCTGGCTAGAAACTAAGAAGGAAATGATCTCAACAGAGAACAATGTCCTTATGTGTCCTTTATCCCCCCCCCAAATGGAATCCCAATACTTTTTTTTTTAACAATGACAGCTTCTCCATCCTGTAGGGGGAGATCAAACATTTCCATGCCCAGGGACAAGGGAAAGGGGCATACCTAGTCAGTTGTACAACTAAAATGTGTCTTCCGCATTTAACCCAACCCTCGAGACATGTACTAGTCTGTGGCGATTAAAATGTGTCTTCCGCATTTAACCCAACCCTCCGGACATGTACTAGTCTGTGGCGACTACAATGTGTCTTCCGCATTTAACCCAACCCTCCGGATATGTACTAGTCTGGACAAGAACTAACAATGGGAGACGAGAGAGAGAAGGAGAGAGAAAGAGAGTGTGAGAGAGAGAGGGAGAGTCATAGATAATCTTTGGGTGATAGATACATTTACATTTAAGTCATTTAGCAGACGCTCTTATCCAGAGCGACTTACAAATTGGTGCATTCACCTTATGATATCCAGTGGAACAACCACTTTACAATAGTGCATCTAAATATTTTAAGGGGGGGGGAGGGTTAGAAGGATTACTTTATCCTATCCTAGGTATTCCTTAAAGAGGTGGGGTTTCAGGTGTCTCCGGAAGGTGGTGATTGACTCCGCTGTCCTGGCGTCGTGGGGAGCTTGTTCCAACATTGGGGTGCCAGAGCAGCGAACAGTTTTGACTGGGCTGAGCGGGAACTGTGCTTCCTCAGAGGTAGGGAGGTGAGCAGGCCAGAGGTGGATGAACGCAGTGCCCTTGTTTGGGTGTAGGGCCTGATCAGAGCCTGAAGGTACGGAGGTGCCGTTCCCCTCACAGCTCCGTAGGCAAGCACCATGGTCTTGTAGCGGATGCGAGCTTCAACTGGAAGCCAGTGGAGAGAGCGGAGGAGCGGGGTGACGTGAGAGAACTTGGGAAGGTTGAACACCAGATGGGCTGCGGCATTCTGGATGAGTTGTAGGGGTATAATGGCACAGGCAGGGAGCCCAGCCAACAGCGAGTTGCAGTAATCCAGACGGGAGATGACAAGTGCCTGGATTAGGACCTGCGCCGCTTCCTGTGTGAGGCAAGGTCGTACTCTGCGAATATTGAAGAGCATGAACCTACAGGATCGGGTCACCGCCTTGATGTTAGTGGAGAACGACAGGGTGTTGTCCAGGGTCACGCCAAGGTTCTTAGCACTCTGGGAGGAGGGCACAATGGAGTTGTCAACCGTGATGGCGAGATCATGGGACGGGCAGTCCTTCCCCGGGAGGAAGAGCAGCTCCGTCTTGCCGAGGTTCAGCTTGAGGTGGTGATCCGTCATCCACACTGATATGTCTGCCAGACATGCAGAGATGCGATTCGCCACTTGGTTATCAGAAGGGGGAAAGGAGAAGATTAATTGTGTGTCGTCTGCATAGCAATGATAGGAGAGACCATGTGAGGATATGACAGAGCCAAGTGACTTGGTGTATAGCGAGAATAGCAGAGGGCCTAGAACAGAGCCCTGGGGGACACCAGTGGTGACAGCACGTGGTGCGGAGACAGATGCTCGCCACACCACCTGGTAGGAGCGACCTGTCAGGTAGGACGCAATCCAAGCGTGGGCCGCGCCGGAGATGCCCAACTCGGAGAGGGTGGAGAGGAGGATCTGATGGTTCACAGTATCAAAGGCAGCAGATAGGTCTAGAAGGATGAGAGCAGAGGAGAGAGAGTTAGCTTTAGCAGTGCGGAGAGCAGTCTCAGTTGAATGACCAGTCTTGAAACCTGACTGATTTGGATCAAGAAGGTCATTCTGAGAGAGATAGCAGGAGAGCTGGCCAAGGACGACACGTTCAAGAGTTTTGGAGAGAAAAGAAAGAAGGGATACTGGTCTGTAGTTGTTGACATCGGAGGGATCGAGTGTAGGTTTTTTCAGAAGGGGTGCAACTCTCGCTCTCTTGAAGACGGAAGGGACGTAGCCAGCGGTCAAGGATGAGTTGATGAGCGAGGTGAGGTAAGGGAGAAGGTCTCCGGAAATGGTCTGGAGAAGAGAGGAGGGGATAGGGTCAAGCGGGCAGGTTGTTGGGCGGCCGGCCGTCACAAGACGCGAGATTTCATCTGGAGAGAGAGGGGAGAAAGAGGTCAAAGCACAGGGTAGGGCAGTGTGAGCAGGACCAGCGGTGTCGTTTGACTTAGCAAACGAGGATCGGATCGTCGACCTTCTTTTCAAAATGGTTGACGAAGTCATCCGCAGATAGGGAGGAGGGGGGAGGGGGAGGAGGATTCAGGAGGGAGGAGAAGGTGGCAAAGAGCTTCCTAGGGTTAGAGGCAGATGCTTGGAATTTAGAGTGGTAGAAAGTGGCTTTAGCAGCAGAGACAGAAGAGGAAAATGTAGAGAGGAGGGAGTGAAAGGATGCCAGGTCCGCAGGGAGGCGAGTTTTCCTCCATTTCCGCTTGGCTGCCCGGAGCCCTGTTCTGTGAGCTCGCAATGAGTCGTCGAGCCACGGAGCAGGAGGGGAGGACCGAGCCGGCCTGGAGGATAGGGGACATAGAGAGTCAAAGGATGCAGAAAGGGAGGAGAGGAGGGTTGAGGAGGCAGAATCAGGAGATAGGTTGGAGGAGGTTTGAGCAGAGGGAAGAGATGATAGGATGGAAGAGGAGAGAGTAGCGGGAGAGAGAGAGCGAAGGTTGGGACGGTGCAATACCATCCGAGTAGGGGCAGAGTGAGAAGTGTTGGATGAGAGCGAGAGGGAAAAGGATACAAGGTAGTGGTCGGAGACTTGGAGGGGAGTTGCAATGAGATTAGTGGAAGAACAGCATCTAGTAAAGATGAGGTCAAGCGTATTGCCTGCCTTGTGAGTAGGGGGGGAAGGTGAGAGGGTGAGGTCAAAAGAGGAGAGGAGTGGAAAGAAGGAGGCAGAGAGGAATGAGTCAAAGGTAGACGTGGGGAGGTTAATAACACCTGCTCCAATATCCAATGATGGGCGTGGCGCGAAATACAAACTCCTCTAAAATCCGAAAACTTCCATTTTTCAAACATATGACTATTTCACAGCATTTTAAAGACAAGACTCTCCTTTATCTAACCACACTGTCCGATTTCAAAAAGGCTTTACAGCGAAAGCAAAACATTAGATTATGTCAGCAGAGTACCCAGCCAGAAATAATCAGACACCCATTTTTCAAGCTAGCATATAATGTCACAAAAAACAAAACCACAGCTAAATGCAGCACTAACCTTTGATGATCTTCATCAGATGACACACCTAGGACATTATGTTATACAATACATGCATGTTTTGTTCAATCAAGTTCATATTTATTTCAAAAACCAGCTTTTTACATTAGCATGTGACGTTCAGAACTAGCATACCCCCCGCAAACCTCCGGTGAATTTACTAAATTACTCACGATAAACGTTCACAAAAAACATAACAATTATTTTAAGAATTATAGATACAGAACTCCTTTGTGCAATCGAGGTGTCCGATTTTAAAATAGCTTTTCGGTGAAAGCACATTTTGCAATATTCTGAGTACATAGCCCGGCATCACAGGGCTAGCTATTTAGACACCCAGCAAGTTTAGCCTTCACCAAAGTCAGATTTATTATTAGAAAAATTTTATTACCTTTGCTGTCTTCGTCAGAATGCACTCCCAGGACTTCTACTTCAATAACAAATGTTGGTTTGGTTCAAAATAATCCATCGTTATATCCAAATAGCGGCGTTTGTTCGTGCGTTCAAGACACTATCCTAAGTGAAAATAAGGGTCACGAGCATGACGCAATTCGTGACAAAAGATTTCTAAATATTCCATTACCGTACTTTGAAGCATGTCAACCGCTGTTTAAAATCAATTTTTATGCCATTTTTCTCGTAAAAAAGCGATAATATTCCGACCGGGAATCTGCGTTTAGGTAAACAGACAAAAGAAAACAAAGCATGGGGTCGACGCGGGCACGAGCCTGAGTCTCACAGTACTGTAACCAGCCACTATCCAAACGCGCTACTTTTTTTCAGCCAGAGCCTGCAAAGCCACGATTCAGCTTTTTGCCGCCTTCTGAGAGCCCATGGGAGTCGTAGGAAGTGTCACGTAACAGCAGAGATCCTCTGTAATGGATAGAGATAATCAAGAAGGGCAAGAAATTGTCAGACAGGGCACTTCCTGCATGGAATCTTCTCAGGTTTTGGCCTGCCAAATGAGTTCTGTTATACTCAGACACCATTCAAACAGTTTTAGAAACTTTGGAGTGTTATCTATCCAAAGCTAATAATTATATGCATATTCTAGTTACTGGGCAGGAGTAATAATCAGATTAAATCGGGTACGTTTTTTATCCGGCTGTGAAAATACTGCCCCCTAGCCATAACAGGTTAACCTGTTGGGTCTAGGGGGCAGCATTTGCACGTCTGGATAAAAAAAATGTACCCGATTTAATCTGGTTACTAATCCTACCCAGTAACTAGAATATGCATATACTTATTATATATGGATAGAAAACACTCTAAAGTTTCCAAAACTGTTTGAATGGTGTCTGTGAGTATAACAGAACTCATTTGGCAGGCAAAACCCTGAGACATTTTCTGACAGGAAGTGGATACCTGATGTGTTGTATTGACTTTAAACCTATCCCATTGAAAAACACAGGGGTTTAGGAATATTTTGGCACTTCCTATTGCTTCCACTAGATGTCACCAGCCTTTACAAAGTGTTTTGAGTCTTCTGGAGGGAGATCTGACCGAACAAGAGCCATGGAACGGTGATGTCCCATTAGACACCTGGCGCGCTAGTTCATGTTGGGTACCCTCGTTCCAATACGTTATAAAAGAGTATGCATTCGTCCACCTTGAATATTATTCATGTTCTGGTTAAAAAAGGCCCTAATGATTTATGCTATACAACGTTTGACATGTTTGAACGAACGGAAATATATTTTTTCCCCTCGTTCATGACGAGAAGTCCGGCTGGCTTACATCATGTGCTAACGAGACGGAGATTTTTGGACATAAATGATGAGCTTTTTTGAACAAAACTACATTCGTTATGGACCTGTGATACCTGGAAGTGACATCTGATGAAGAGAATCAAAGGTAATGGATTATTTACATAGTATTTTCGATTTTAGATCTCCCCAACATGACGTCTAGTCTGTATCGCAACGCGTATTTTTCTGGGCGCAGTGCTCAGATTATTGCAAAGTGTGATTTCCCAGTAAGGTTATTTTTAAATCTGGCAAGTTGATTGCGTTCAAGAGATGTAAATCTATAATTCTTTAAATGACAATATAATATTTTACCAATGTTTTCTAATTTTAATTATTTAATTTCTGACGCTGACTTGACTGCCGGTTATTGGAGGGAAACGATTTCCTCAACATCAATGCCATAGTAAAACGCTGTTTTTGTATATAAATATGAACTTGATAGAACTAAAAATGCATGCATTGTCTAACATAATGTCCTAGGAGTGTCATCTGATGGAGATTGTAAAAGGTTAGTGCATCATTTTAGCTGGTTTTATGGTTTTGGTGACCCTGTCTTTGACTTGACAAAACATTACACACAACTCTTGTAAATGTACTGTCCTAACATACTCTAAATTTATGCTTTCGCCGTAAAACCTTTTTGAAATCGTAAAACGTGGTTAGATTAAGGAGATGTTTATCTTTCAAATGGTGTAACATAGTTGTATTTTTGAAAAATTTGAATTTTGACATTTATTTGGATTCAAATTTGCCGCTCTTGAAATGCACCTGCTGTTGATGGAGTGCACCACGGGTGGCACGCTAGCGTCCCACCTAGCCCCAAGAGGTTAAAGTCACCCAGAACTGTGAGAGGTGAGCCATCCTCAGGAAAGGAACTTATCAAGGCATCGAGCTCATTGATGAACTCTCCAAGGGAACCTGGAGGGCGATAAATTATAAGGATGTTAAGCTTGAAAGGGCTGGTAACTGTGACAGCATGGAATTCAAAGGAGGCGATAGACAGATGGGTCAGGGGAGAAAGAGAGAATGTCCACTTGGGAGAGATGAGGATCCCAGTGCCACCACCCCGCTGACCAGAAGCTCTCGGGGTGTGCGAGAACACGTGGGCAGACGAGGAGAGAGCAGTAGGAGTAGCAGTGTTATCTGTGGTAATCCATGTTTCCGTCAGCGCCAAGAAGTCGAGGGACTGGAGGGTAGCATAGGCTGAGATGAACTCTGCCTTGTTGGCCGCAGACCGGCAGTTCCAGAGGCTGCCGGAGACCTGGAACTCCACGTGGGTCGTGCGTGCTGGGACCACCAGGTTAGAGTGGCAGCGGCCACGCGGAGTGAAGTGTTTGTATGGCCTGTGCAGAGAGGAGAGAACAGGGATAGACAGACACATAGTTGACAGGCTACAGAAGAGGCTACGCTAATGCAAAGGAGATTGGAATGACAAGTGGACTACATGTCTCGAATGTTCAGAAAGTTAACCTGTTGGGGCTCGGGGGCAGTATTGAGACATTTTGAAAAAAATATGTGCCCATTTTTAACCTCTATGGGCTAGGTGGGACGCTAGCGTGCCACCCGTGGTGCACTCCATCAACAGCAGGTGCATTTCAAGAGCGGCAAATTTGAATCCAAATAAATGTCAAAATTCAAATTTTTCAAACATACAACTATTTTACACCCTTTGAAAGATAAACATCTCCTTAATCTAACCACGTTTTACGATTTCAAAAAGGTTTTACGGCGAAAGCATAAATTTGGAGTATGTTAGGACAGTACATTTACAAGAGTTGTGTGTAATGTTTTGTCAAGTCAAAGACAGGGTCACCAAAACCATAAAACCAGCTAAAATGATCCACTAACCTTTTACAATCTCCATCAGATGACACTCCTAGGACATTATGTTAGACAATGCATGCATTTTTAGTTCTATCAAGTTCATATTTATATCCAAAAACAGCGTTTTACTATGGCATTGATGTTGAGGAAATCGTTTCCCTCCAATAACCGGCAGTCAAGTCAGCGTCACAATTTAAATAATTAAAATTAGAAAACATTGGTAAAATATTATATTGTCATTTAAAGAATTATAGATTTACATCTCTTGAACGCAATCAACTTGCCAGATTTAAAAATAACCTTACTGGGAAATCACACTTTGCAATAATCTGAGCACTGCGCCCAGAAAATACGCGTTGCGATACAGACTAGACGTCATGTTGGGAAGATCTAAAATCGAAAATACTATGTAAATAATCCATTACCTTTGATTCTCTTCATCAGATGTCACTTCCAGGTATCACAGGTCCATAACGAATGTAGTTTTGTTCAAAAAAGCTCATCATTTATGTCCAAAAATCTCCGTCTTGTTAGCACATGATCTAAGCCAGCCGGACTTCTCGTCATGAACGAGGGGAAAAAATATATTTACGTTCGTTCAAACATGTCAAACGTTGTATAGCATAAATCATTAGGGGCTTTTTTAACCAGAACATGAATAATATTCAAGGTGGACGAATGCATACTCTTTTATAACGTATTGGAACGAGGGTACCCAACATGAACTCGCGCGCCAGGTGTCTAATGGGACATCATCGTTCCATGGCTCTTGTTCGGTCAGATCTCCCTCCAGAAGACTCAAAACACTTTGTAAAGGCTGGTGACATCTAGTGGAAGCAATAGGAATTGCCAAAATATTCCTCAGCCCCTGTGTTTTTCAATGGGATAGGTTTAAAGGTAATACAACACATCAGGTATCCACTTCCTGTCAGAAAATGTCTCAGGGTTTTGCCTGTCAAATGAGTTATGTTATACTCACAGACACCATTCAAACAGTTTTAGAAACTTTAGAGTGTTTTCTATCCATATATAATAAGTATATGCATATTCTAGTTACTGGGTAGGATTAGTAACCAGATTAAATCGGGTACATTTTTTTTATCCAGACGTGCAAATGCTGCCCCCTAGCCCTAACAGGTTAACTGCCTCCTACACCAACTCAGAAGCTAGGATATGCATATTATTAACACATTCGGATAGAAAACACTCTGAATTTTCTAAAACAGTTTGAATGGTGTCTGTAAGTATAACAAAACTCATATTGCAGGCAAAAACCTGTGAAAAATAGATTAAAAAAAAATGTGAATTTTGTGACTGTACTATTTAGTGTCATTGTTTTATAGATACCATAGTGAGAAAGGATTCATTTCGCAACACCTACGGCTTCCACTAGATGTCAACGATCTTTATAAAGTTGTTTGAAGCGTCTATGATAAACAGAGAGCAAATTAGAATCCAAGGAAGTTGACATGTCATCACTTCATTTTTTTGCGCCTGCGCATAAATCTGAGAAACGTGAGTTTGTCATCATTTTTTATCTAGACATAGGATAGGTTGAGTGAAAATATTACTGATGTTTAACGTTAAAAATGGACCAAAAGATTAATGCTAAACAACATTTGACATGTTTGAACGAACATAAATAGATTATTTACTAGGTTTTTTTAGCTTTTCGGCGTGATTTTACCAGCCTCCACCACGTTTTGTGGGAGCATAATGAACGCTAAGTACTTGGTGTTATTTGGACATAAATTATGAACTTTGTCAAAAGAAACCACATTTGTTCCGGACCTGGAATGCCTTCCGGACCTGGGATCCTGCCTTCTGATGGAGATAATCAAAGGTAAGGGGGTATTTACAATGTTATTATCGATTTTAGATGATGCTAACTGTATAGCATAGCCTGTTGTTCTTAGTATAGCACCCCGTTTATTGCAAAATGTGATTTCCCAGTAAAGTTAGTTTGAGATCTGGCCATTCGGTAGCAATTACGAGATGATAATATATTATTCTTTGAATGACAATATTATAATTTACCAATGTTGTCGAATAGTAATTTTGTTATGTTCACCGGAAGCATTTCAGAGAAGAAAAAAATCTGAATTTCACGCTACTGTAAAATGCTGTTTTTGGATATAAATATGAACTTGATGGAACAAAGAATGCATGTATTGTATAACATAATGTCCTAGGAGTGTCATCTGATGGAGATTGACAAAGGTTAGTGCATAATTCTAGCTGGTTTCTGCTTTTGGTGACGCCTGACCTTGAATTGAAAATGGATGTTTGTACTTTTGTGGCTATGTACTGTCCTAACATAATCTAACTTTATGCTTTTGCCGTAAAGCCTCTTTGAAAATCGAACAATGTGGTTAGATTAAGGAGATGTTTATCATTTAAATTGTGTAAAATAGTTGATGGTTTGAGAAATTGAAATTATTAGATTTTTGATGTTTTGAATTTCCAGCCTTGTTAGCAATCCCGACTCGGGGTTCATTGCTAACCTGTAGCCCCAACAGGTTAAGCTTACGTTGCAAAAATCTTATTGACTAAAATGATTAAAATGATACAGTACTGATGGCTGGTGAAGTAGGCTAGCTAGCAGTGGCTGCGTTGTTGACTTTGTTTGAAAGTGTAGCTGGCTAGGTAACCTCGATAGTTTCAGTACTACACCTTATCAAGATACAAAGGAAACTATGTAGCTAGCTATCATAACACTAATCAAGACGTTCCTTTGTAATGTATTTAGTTTCTACAATGCTGCTCGTCAGTAATAGTTGGCTAGGTTTGGAAATGGCGTCGCGGGGGACGTAAATAGCTGGCCAGCTAACCTCGATAATTACTCTAAACTACACAATTATCAAACTATGACAAACTATGACAAAGACAACTTATTGACTAAAATGACTAACATGATACAGTACTGCTGGCTGGTAAAGTAGGCTAGCTAGCAGTGGCTGCGTTGTTGACTTTGTTTGAAAGTGTAGCGGGCTAGGTAACCTCGATAGTTTCAGTGCTACACCTTATCATGATACAAAGGCAACTATGTAGCTAGCTAACACTAGCTAACCTGGCTAGCTAACCTTGATAATTACTCTAAACTACACAATTATCTTAGATACAAAGACAGCAAAGACAACTATGTAGCTAGCTAACACTACACTAATCGAATCGTTCCGTTGTAATGTATTAGTTTCTACAGTTTCTACAGTGCTGCTAGTCGGTAGAAGTTGGCTAGCTAGTTGGCTAGCTAGCAGTGTTGACTAAGTAGGAGAACGGTGGCGCGGCGCGGCGGACGAAAATAGCTGGCTAGCTAACCTCGATAATTACTCTAAACTACACAATTATCTTAGATACAAAGACAGCAAAGACAACTATGTAGCTAGCTAACACTACACTAATCAAATCGTTCCGTTGTAATGTATTAGTTCCTACAGTGCTGCTGCTAGTCGGTAGAAGTTGGCTGGCTAGCTAGCAGTTGTTGACTAAGTAGGAGAACGGTGGCGCGGCACGGCGGACGAAAATAGCTGGCTAGCTAACCTCGATAATTACTCTAAACTACACAATTATCTTTGATACAAAGACAGCTAAGTAGCTAGCTAAAAAATTGCTCAGATCAAACAAATCAAACCATTGTAATGTAATGAGATGTAATATTACCTGCGGAGCGGAGTGCAGAGCGGAGTGCAGCACGACTACTCGCTCCAAACCCGGAAGCGAACCACGTAGGAGCAGTATTGGAGCAGTATAGCATTATACATAATGAGAGAGAGAGGGAGAGAGGCAGAGAGAGAGAGGCAGAGAGAGAGGCAGAGCAAAAGAGAGAGGCAGAGAGAGAGGCAGAGCAAAAGAGAGAGCGAGAAAGAGAGTGAGATCACCTGTTTGTGTAGTGGTCAATACAAGGATATAGGTTACAGTCCTTGTGAGAAGGGGGTGATGTAGAGAGATGTGTGTGTGTGTGTGGAGGTGGTGGGGGTTACCAAGTGGGGGTAGAGGGTGAATAGCACGTGGGTTCAGGGAGAAAGCAGGACCTTCATTGAGTTAATGTAAGGTATGTACCAGCACTCATAGTTCAGTGTAAACTGATACTAAATGATGCAACAGAATCTCAGAAGCACATTTCATGTCTGTAGGCCTTACCATTGCTGAGATTGTACAATGTACTGTATGTGTCCGAATTCTGGGTCAAAAGGTCACGGGAGACAATGCAGAGGTCAATGGCGAAGCCTTTTCCAAAAATGGCACCGAAATTACACAGGTCGACTCAGATTAACAAACAGAACTCAAATAGCTACAGATTGGAATGTCCTATCAACATGGCATTTTCAGGGGTTATACAATAATACGAGCAGGTTAAAATGAAATAGAATTAAATACAGTGTATTCATCGACGCAAAGGGACACCAGGCTTCCCCTGAAATCGACCAAGAAATACAAACAAAAAAACATAAAATAATTTATCTTTGGTCTCTCTGTTTCATAATTTTCTTCCAATTCGCAAAAGTCTGAATGTCTCTCACCAGACAAATCATCCGAGCGAGAGAACCAGCGACCCTCTGTCTCTGTATGTGCAGCCCATCTATCTGATGCTGTCTGGTAAAAAAGAGTATGATATTGTTGCTGCCTGTAGCATTGAATGCAAGGGAAGTCAGCGAGCATTTGGCCTCCCTTGATAAAAAAATGTGAATGGTCCTGACGCACCAAAAAAATAAGTATCAAGGGAAGCCAGTTTGAATTTGGCTTCACACCAATCACATCACATCAAAAGCCAAACGTCACTAACAGAAAAAACTTGAATTGTTGCATCGTGTTATGTCGTTGTCCTCCGGTGGCTAGCTAACTAGCTAAAATTGACCCTTTCCTAAATTAGCCATATGTATGGAGACAGGAATTTGGACTTGTGGTTTTACTTAATTCACCATACTGGCCAATGATTAAAATGGTTCTGATCCGTCCATACATACATATATTGTGCCCTCTGTCTGAGAGGATGCAAGTTAAACATGTACAGTAGGCTCAAGTTAACTTGCTGGGTCATCGTTAAAGTTTTGCTGGAATAGTGCAGGCAGCTTTGGTTATTCTTTTTCTTAATCAGTAACGTTAGTTGTTTAGTTGTCCGAAAATGTCGGAAAGATGAACTTGCTTGACCGTGTACAGCATGTCATGTACTGTTACTGTTTGTTACATGCACTATCCTTTGTGAACTTCACTGGACAGATGTTGCTCTCCGGTTTTGTGATGAAACAACGATGTGGTTGAATTTATTCTGCCACTGTATCTTCTTATTGTCTCAGCCTTTAGGCCTATATATCACAGTGGCAAGGCATATAGAGCAAACAACACAATTATCACAACACATAGGTTGTAATATGGCCGTTTTTTTCCCCTGGCTCGGCTTCCAGTGATTTTACCAACGCATCGCTACTGATTAAATATATATACAAACACAAATTGCAGCTGTTTATTTATGAGTATATTTGTCGCAATAAATCATTGACAAATGACAATTTTTCCACCTAAGTTATTCATTTTGACCTGCTAATGCAATTAGTCACACACATATGCTACTGAACTAACCAGTGGTAACACTTTTAGGGGTTTAGTGTACTTGTGACAGCTGAACTATTTAGTAAATCGACTCCACATACCCCCATTATTTTTCTTCTGCCCACCCTGCTCTGAACTCTTTGAGCTAGATGACAGCAACTGAACATTACAGACTGCTTCAGATCACAGTACCTGAGAACGTCTTTTAGATACAGTTACATTACAGACTGCTTCAGATCACATTACCTGAGAACGTCTTTTAGATACAGTTATATTACAGACTGCTTCAGAGCACATTACCTGAGAACGTCTTTTAGATACAGTTATATTACAGACTGCTTCAGACCACATTACCTGAGAACGTCTTTTAGATACAGTTATATTACAGACTGCTTCAGACCACATTACCTGAGAACGTCTTTTAGATACAGTTACATTACAGACTGCTTCAGACCACATTACCTGAGAAAATCTTTTAGATACAGTTACATTACAGACTGCTTTGGACCACATTACCTGAGAACGTCTTTTAGATACAGTTACATTACAGACTGCTTCGGACCACATTACCTGAGAACGTCTTTTAGATACAGTTATATTACAGACTGCTTCAGACCACATTACCTGAGAACGTCTTTTAGATACAGTTACATTACAGACTGCTTCAGACCACATTACCTGAGAACATCTTTTAGATACCATTTCTACTTTTAAACCATAGCAATATCTACCAGCTCTCACAGTCTCACGTCAGAATTAAACGTTTCAAAGTTGTTTCAAACATCAAATTAGGGTTATACACCTCACACACATGGTTGTAGGCTTCAAAAAAGAGAATGACATTGAAATGTATTCAATTTTGAGTTTGCATCCCAATATTACACTTTATATACATAAAAAAGACTGAAATATAACAAAACTGTTTGACATAAACACGGAATTTTCAGTGTTTTAAAAAATAACAATGTTTATTAATTATGAAATTATCAAAAATGATGAATAACATTCCACCCATGAGGTCACTATAAGGCGATTTGGTCATTTGACTGCAGGAAAGCTATGGTCTGAGCATAATGATCATGGGCTAACACATTACCTTGACATCTGTCCTACCTTTCACCCCTCTCTTCCAAAAAGACTAAAGGTGTCCGCATACTTCCCAGACTAAATAGTTTGGACGAGTTTGTGCATATTTTACGACAACATTTTGAGACGTTTTTGTTAGTTTTGGACTTCGGTAAGGTTTTTTGGGTCTGTTCGGGTACGTGAATTTTTTTCTACGCCCCTTCGTCTGTGATTGTCAACAGTAGGGAATCTTCAATAAAGTCTTTGATGTCATTCAACAAGAGATTACTTGTTTTCAAGCATTTTTTTTTATTGAGAAATACAGCACCAAACCTCTTACTTAGATGTAAAATTGCTTGAATAAGATCTCTTCGGCAAAAATGTCAAAATTAATGACACGTTTCTGGAGTTATCTCAGATTAATTCTGACTATTTTGTAGAAGTGTATACTGGCTACGGTGTCTCAAAATGGACAAACAGTACTATTGCCTCTTCAAGTTTTTCATGTGAAGGTCTTTTAAGGGAGTATGTGAGCACACTCCGAACTCGGCTAGGCGCCAGCTGACGCCTTTAAAGTTGTGTGTGTGTGTGTGTGTGTGTGTGTGTGTGTGTGTGTGTGTGTGTGTGTGTGTGTGTGTGTGTGTGTGTGTGTGTGTGTGTGTGTGTGTGTGTGTGTGTGTGTGTGTGTGTGTGTGTGTGTGTACTTACATTATACAGACTAATTGGCCAGAAGAGGGGAAAAAGAGGCCATCCAGACAAGCAAGATATCTGTTAAACATGGGGAGATTACAGGCCTATTAATATCAAACAAACAAAACACAATGAGCATCTGTCATTTCGCAAGTGTGTGTGTGGGTGCGTGTGTGTGTTTGTGTGTGCATACTGGTAGTGATTGCTGACGGCATTTATCAGCCAGTGGTCCTCTCCTTATTCAGAGCAGTTGGGTTAAATGCATTCAGTTGTACAGCTGACAAGGTATCCCCCTTTCCTTTTCCTTCCCTCCCATCTCTTCTCCCCATCTTTATATCTATCCTAATCCCCTCCTGCCTACTACTCTCCCTCTTTTTCCGGTGTGGTGTGTGTGTGTGTGTGTGTGTGTGTGTGTGTGTGTGTGTGTGTGTGTGTGTGTGTGTGTGTGTGTGTGTGTGTGTGTGTGTGTGTGTGTGTGTGTGTGTGTGTGTGTGTGTGTGTGTGTGTGTGTGTGTGTGTGTGTGTGTGTGTGTGTGTGTGACAAGAGACAGGTACCAAGTAATGTCTCCTTCTCCCTCTCAACTACCTAGCTAGCAGAATTGCTAAAAACAGCTTGTCACCTCCGGGGTTAATCTCCGGTTGCAGCCGCAATTCTAGTTGCAGTCTCAATTGTTGCATATCACATTATTCCTAAGAACCTGAGGTTTAAATGTATTAAAGTTTATTTTAGTTTCACGAAACTGAGAGGGCAAGACAGAGAGCGCAGTGAGAGAGAGAACATCTCTACTGTAGCCATACAGAACATAATGCCCCACTCTCTCAGTTAGCTAACGGTGGCTAGCTAGCTTGTTAGCCACCTACTCGCTGTTAATCTACGATCGCTTCAACAATTCAGCATGAAATCTTGATAGCAGCATCGAAACATCTTCCCAAGAATGATCTGTGTAGTGTGTTTCATATGACTAAACAGTGTAGATGAAAGCTTGCTTACCTTTTCACTCAGGCGATTTTTGAGCTTTCTCCACTAAACTCCTTCCAGATGTTAGTCAACTTGTATACTTCGAAGTTGGTACTCAAATATTTTATGATTGGACAAGATAACACCTCCCGAAATGGACGAATGTGAAAGCAGTATTTTCAGGAGAGCGAGAAGAGTGGTTGTCAGAAGTGCCATACCACTCTACCCCCACTGAAGAGACATGCACACAAACAGTTTATCAGACAACATTGACATTTATACACGTTATTTAATAAACAGCAGAATCCAAACAGTAGAATTCTCGCTCAGTGTCCAGATTTTGCCACCTACCGATAGCATTAAGTTGGCAATGCAGGGTTAGAGGATATCCTTTGTTTTAGTGGGCTGATATATGGTTAGGGGTTCTCTCTCTCTCTCTACACCCCTTTCTCTCCCTGTATGCCTCTCCTCTCTCTCTACACCCCTTTCTCTCCCTGTATGCCTCTCCTCTCTCTCTACACCCCTTTCTCTCCCTCTATGCCTTTCCTCGCTCTCTCTCTCTCTCTCGCTCTCTCTCTACACCTCTTTCTCTCTCTATGCCTCTCCTCTCTCTTTCTCTCTCTCTCTCTCTCTCTCTCTCTCTACACCTCTTTCTCTCTCTATGCCTCTCCTCTCTCTCTCTCTCTCTCTCTCTCTTCCTCTCTCTCTACACCTCTTTCTCTCCCTCTATGCCTCTCCTTTCTCTTTCTCTCTTTCTCTCCCTCTATGCCTCTCCTCTCTCTCTCTTTCTCTCCCTCTATGCCTCTCCTCTCTCTCTCTTTCTCTCGCTCTATGCCTCTCCTCTCTCTCGCTCTCTCTCTCTCTCTCTCTCTCTCCCTCTATGCCTTTCTCTCTCTCCCTCTATGCCTCTTCTCTCTCTCTCTCCCTCTATGCCTCTCCTCTCTCTCTCTCCCTCTATGCCTCTCCTACCTCTCTCTCTTTCTCTCCCTCTGCCTCTCCTCTCTCTCTCTCTCTTTCTCTCTATGCCTCTCTTCTCTCTCTCTCTTTCTCTCTCTCTCTCTCTCCTCTCTCTCCCTCTCTATGACTCTCTCTCTCTCTCTATGCCTCTCTCTCTATGCCTCTCCTCTCCTGTCTACCTCTGGACCTGTATAGTTCACATTTCCGTAGCACCGACTAGGCAAGGCTAGGCTGTCCTATAGATATCTAGCATGCTGACTGAGGCTAATGTGATTTGAGATGTAATCATGTTTGCAAGGGACCTGATTAGTGACTGAGTGTTTTTGCAGGCTAATGGAGACCCACTCTGTGTCTGTCATTGTCTGACATAGATACATTGTCATCTGACAAGATTAACCACTGATGGACGCTCTGTGATTTACTGTGGTTGTAACTGGCTGCAGAGAGATACAGAGAGAGAGAGCGAGAGAGAGCTGCCAATCTCATACAGGTGTATCATTTTTTTCACTCATAAGGAAGGAAGGAAGCTGCCATCCGGATTCTTTTGTAATACGCTTTATTCCAGATAAAAATACCTTTCCAACATTGCTGTCGTGCAGTGTATGGTTTCTAATCTATTGTGATGAGTGAAAAGGCTCTATTTAGTATCTCTATGTGTGATGGGAGGTTTGTAATGAGTGGTATCAGATCATCAGGCCAACATTACAGCTGGGGGGTAATCAGGCACGTGCACACAAAGGGCTGTAGGGGTGTCTGAGCATCTGCCCTTTTGTCCTCCTATCATTAAAATACCCTTTCAGATTGTCACGCAATTTTTGTATTACTACATTTCTATTTTAGTTTTAGTCTGTTGTCTCTTCTGTTCTGTAAAGAATTATTGCTCATCAAACTAGCACATTTTCTCATTTTTGGAATCTCGGAAACAAATTTCTTCTCATTAGGTGAGTGAGCACTGCACCTGGCCTCCGTCTGCTGAACAAGCAGACAGAAGCTACCGACGTGCACAGACCTTTCAGGGAGCAGGTGTTCCAAATTAATCACAAAATTCTTGAAATTCATAACATACTAACTGCCTCTGTAGCGAACATTGTTAAAAATGTTTTTTAGCATAGGCCTATTTATTTCTGCAACACACTCACTCATCACAAAAAGCTAGTTACAGTGCCTCATCAAGACATGATTGACATTGTCTCTGTACCGGTACCCTCTGTATATAGCCGCCCGATTATTATTTACTGCTGCTCTTCAATTATTTGTTACTCTTATCTCTTACTTTTTTTTTTATTGTATTTTTTAGGTATTTTCTTAAAACTGCATTGTTGGTTAAGGGCTTTTAAGTAAGCATTTCACTGTAAAGGTCTACACCTGTTGTATTCGGCGCGTGTAACAAATCAAATTTGATTTGATTTTGATTGACATCGTGATTATTGATGTTTGGGATTGATGTACATCTACCTAGTTAGTTACCTCAATAATTTTTTTATTGATTGTGATTTATCTTCAATGCTCTACGATAATAACTTAATAATATAGTCTAATATTCATCATCTTCTAACTCATGAAATATGGCTGGCTGGCTAGTGGCTTGTGTGGATATTTTAGTATTATGGTGGCTGGCTAGTGGCTTGTGTGGATATTTTAGTATTACGGTGACTGGCTAATGGCTTGTGTGGATTTTTATATGGTGGTTGGCTTGAGTATAGACTACCAGTGTTCAGGGATTCATTTTGGAGGTGCCGGAACAAAAATGGAGTGCGAGAGGGGGGTGACCCGGGGAGTTTTGAGGTACCGGAATGCATGAGGAACAAAACTTCAACCTTTATAATAAAACACTGCATGAATATCATTGCATTTGCTAAGTGTCAAAGCGCAGTAGAGTTGAGGTGCTTATAGAAGTTGCACACATGTTAATTGTTTTTGAAGCCCTAGGCTCTAGGAAAAAATTCTACATCATTTACATGACTGGAGACTTTGGCAGAATCTTTTTTAATACTACAAGAATTATTGAAATGACAGACTACTTTGACACTGACAAACTGAGAATCTGAGATCAATAAAAACAACCTCTTCTTGAATCCATCAGTAGCCCAGGCCTAAGGTTGAGTTTATTTATTCTTGTTCACAGATATAACTGAAGAAATGCAGAATTGGCATTACTAAGAATTGCAAAACACTCCTTTAAAATCCAGAACACATAATACGTGACATGAATAGAATACAGAACACTTAGAATAGAATGAATAGAATACAGAACACTTAGAATAGAATAGAATGAATAGAATACAGAACACTTAGAATAGAGTGAATAGAATACAGAACACTTAGAATAGAATACAGAATACTTAGAATAGAATAAATGGAATACAGAACACTTAGAATAGAATGAATAGAAAACAGAACACTTACAATAGAATAGAATGAATAGAATACAGAACACTTAGAATGAATAGAATACAGAACACTTGAAACATAACAGGACATTTTTCATGATGGAAATTGAAATGCTAAAATGTGATTGTAAAAAAGCGATTTCTTTGGAAAACCATTTAATCAATCAATCAATCAAACAAATGTATTGATAAACCCCTTCTTACATCAGCTGATGTCACAAAGCGCTGTACAGAATTTAAGAGCTGGAGTTATTATACAATCTGATAGCAGTGGGTAAAGTGCCGCTTCACAGGTGGCTCATACAGGACAGTTATACAGGACAGTTATACAGGACAGTTATACAGGAAAGTTATACATGACAGTTATACAGGACAGTTACTGTATACAGGAAAGTTATACATGACAGTTATACAGGACAGCAGGTGGCTGTTTCTCAGGAGACTGGTGGTGCAGTTACCTCTTTGTGGAGGGAAAAGGTCATTAAGTGGATGGTCAAGAGTGTGCATGTCCTTCGCCAGGTGCACTGCAGAATGCTCTCGCCTGCTATTCAGTGACTAAAGCTGTGGTTGGACTGCAAACACCTCTGGAGATGATCCTCAAGGTCCTCCTCTGCACCCTGTCTAATTGGGCCTGCTGCTTTTTACTGCCTCCAAGCCCATGGAAGTGTCCTCTTGGATGCTGGTTAATGGTATGGCCCGGGACAGCCCTACATCGTCTGCATACCCAGGGTCCAGACTGTCACTTGAGACAACTTTTCGGGTGGATATTTGAAGGAGAAACAAATATGGTGAAAGTATGCCCCCTTGTGGCACACCAGACGTGACCTCTGACCAAGGACTAAATGTGACTCACCACTCGGTCACCAGTCAGTCTTAATTAGCAACATTTGAATTACTGTTTTTTTTACATTGGGTAAAAGTAGAGACTCAGAGCTACAAAATGGTATATCATACACTGCATTTGAGGAAACAATGGAAAAGTCATTCTGCTTTGAACGTTGATCAACTTGTAAACTCACTTTTGAGAAAACCGTCTTTCATTGTTTTGGTACTACTATTGGAGAGCCCTTCTTTGTCTACACCCGTCCAGCATTGTTCACACCCTCTTAAGCCTTAGCCCAACCCATCTCTTTAAGGGATGATGCAACCGTTCTGTACTAACGTGCCAGCTACTTTCAGACATCTAAAAGAGAGAACAGCTCACTGAACATTACTCGCCCTAGCGCTCTATCTGTGGTTTCGCTTTCAGAGTGCACACTGGATGCTCTGCCCAATAAGTAGGGTTGTTCCGAATGCTCTGACCTCACAATTACAGTCAAGCACCTAAACTAATTGTCTAAAATTGGCCATCTACTTCCAGACACATAATGAGAGAACACCCCACTCTGACCATTTTACTCACTCTAGCAGAGCTGGTTAGGCTTTTTTCATGTTATCCAGAGCGTTGGTGACTGTGCTGCTGGCAACAATTGAATTACGCTTTGTTGCCGACGTTTACTGGCACCGGCCATATTCAACGGGTGTTGAGCATTTAAAAATGCATCAGTTATTCTGTGCTCTGGCACAGTATGACGAGAGTCTTTTGTTAAGAAATGTAGCTAGATAGCTAGCTAGG
The DNA here is from genome assembly GCF_965601325.2 of Salmo salar. NCBI lineage: Eukaryota > Metazoa > Chordata > Actinopteri > Salmoniformes > Salmonidae > Salmo > Salmo salar. Next base: position 42,577,713 of record NC_138299.1, read on the forward strand.
TAAACAATGAATCCCAATGCATCACGTTAATGTTAGTTAGCGAGCCAGCCAGCTAACGTTAGCTAGCTAGCTAACGGTACACTTTAACTTGAAATGAAAATACTTTGTCAAAATTAGATTGGAGTCTTTTGTTGAGACATGTAGCTAGCTAGCTAAACAATGGACGTCATAACGTTACTACCCTGCATGAATCTGCAGGTAGCTAACAAACCGGATTCTATGACTATAACTAGTCAAGCAAATGTGTCTGAGATACGAAGAATAAGATCATACACATAACGTTAGCTAGCGACCCAGCCAGCTAACATTAGCTAGCTAACAGTACACTTGAAATGTATCCCTTCTTTCTTTTCTCTCCAAAACTCTTGAACGTGCCGTCCTTGACCAGCTCTCCTGCTATCTCTCTCAGAATGACCTTCTTGATCCTAATCAGTCAGGTTTCAAGACTGGGCATTCAACTGAGACTGCTCTTCTCTGTGTCACGGAGGCTCTCCGCACTGCTAAAGCTAACTCTCTCTCCTCTGCTCTCATCCTTCTAGACCTTTCTGCTGCCTTTGATACTGTGAACCATCAGATCCTCCTCTCCACCCTCTCCGAGTTGGGCATCTCCGGCGTGGCCCACGCTTGGATTGCGTCCTACCTGACAGGTCGCTCCTACCAGGTGGCGTGGCAAGAATCTGTCTCCGCACCATGCGCTCTCACCACTGGTGTCCCCCAGGGCTCTGTTCTAGGCCCTCTCCTATTCTCGCTATACACCAAGTCACTTGGCTCTGTCATATCCTCACATGGTCTCTCCTATCATTGCTATGCAGACGACACACAATTAATCTTCTCCTTTCCCCCTTCTGATAACCAGGCGGCGAATCGCATCTCTGCATGTCTGTCAGACATATCAGTGTGGATGACGGATCACCAGCTCAAGCTGAACCTCGGCAAGACGGAGCTGCTCTTCCTCCCGGGGAAGGACTGCCCGTTCCATGATCTCGCCATCACGGTTGACAACTCCATTGTGCCCTCCTCCCAGAGTGCTAAGAACCTTGGCGTGACCCTGGACAACACCCTGTCGTTCTCCACTAACATCAAGGCGGTGACCCGATCCTGTAGGTTCATGCTCTTCAATATTCGCAGAGTACGACCTTGCCTCACACAGGAAGCGGCGCAGGTCCTAATCCAGGCACTTGTCATCTCCCGTCTGGATTACTGCAACTCGCTGTTGGCTGGGCTCCCTGCCTGTGCCATTATACCCCTACAACTCATCCAGAATGCCGCAGCCCATCTGGTGTTCAACCTTCCCAAGTTCTCTCACGTCACCCCGCTCCTCCGCTCTCTCCACTGGCTTCCAGTTGAAGCTCGCATCCGCTACAAGACCATGGTGCTTGCCTACGGAGCTGTGAGGGGAACGGCACCTCCGTACCTTCAGGCTCTGATCAGGCCCTACACCCAAACAAGGGCACTGCGTTCATCCACCTCTGGCCTGCTCGCCTCCCTACCTCTGAGGAAGCACAGTTCCCGCTCAGCCCAGTCAAAACTGTTCGCTGCTCTGGCACCCCAATGTTGGAACAAGCTCCCCACGACGCCAGGACAGCGGAGTCAATCACCACCTTCCGGAGACACCTGAAACCCCACCTCTTTAAGGAATACCTAGGATAGGATAAAGTAATCCTTCTAACCCCCCCCCCCCCCTTAAAAGATTTAGATGCAATATTGTAAAGTGGTTGTTCCACTGGATATCATAAGGTGAATGCACCAATTTGTAAGTCGCTCTGGTTAAGAGCGTCTGCTAAATGACTTAAATGTAATGTAAATGTAAATGAAACCACTTTCTGTCAAAATTAGAAATGTGTAATATCTGAAAATCTTACCAGTAGTATACATCGTGGCTGGACGCGTCTCCTGTCTGATGCAATGCATGGTTACCTTAGTGTAACAGTGTAGGTTCCGTCCCTCTCTTCGCCCCAACCTGGGCTCGAACCAGGGACCCTTGCACACATCAACAACTGACACCCACGAAGCATCGATACCCATCGCGCCACAAAAGCCGCGGCCCTTGCAACGCAAGGGGAACAATCACTTCAGGTCTCAGAGCAAGTGACGCCACCGCTAACTAACTAGCCATTTCACATCGGTTACATTAGTTTGACGTTGTAATCCAGACTGGTGTTTTCTCCATCTCCTTAGCTATCATATTCAAATTCCACTCATTTCAAAACTCGGTCCTCCAGAATGTGAAGAGCATACACATAACGTTAGCTAGCTAACAGTACACTTGAACTTTACATTCGATTTATGCAGTTTTACTACGCAATAAAAAAAAATGTAAAGCCGCGTTCCACATGATTACCTAAACATACTGACCAGCTCCAATAGACACATGCATGCTATATGGTAGACCAATCCAAACTCATCTCTTGGCATGTCCAGCCCACTCATTATATCAGCCAATCATGGCTAGCGGAAGGTTGCTTACTTTCTCTGTTGCTATACCAACTAGGCTGGTAATTTAACCATTTTATTTGTATTTACAGATGGCATACAAGTTTGATATTAAGGCACATGAAAATTCACATGTTCGAGAAGGCATTTCTGGCAAGAAATGCATTTTGATAAAAAATATATATTTTTTACGTTCAAACAGCTCTCGTGTGAAGTCATGACTTGCGACATATGCCCAGTTTCCTAAATCGCCATGTGCCATTTGCCATCCCCCTCTGCCTTCTTCCCGCTGGTGTAGTTGTGGAGCCGGGCTAGTAACCTTGGACAGAGTTCAATGTCAGACAGATGTTGCAGATGTTTGGAGACACACATATTTTACAATATGAGGAAATGATAGTCCTACAAAAAGCTTTTGATTTTCACTGACTCAACCAATGATGCGCAGCTCACTCAATGGAGATGGCTGATGCGCTCATGCCGAAAGCCTACCTCTCTCTTGTTTTACTTTGTAAAACAATGTTCGCTCAATAGGCCTATTTGGAAGTTGCTAAAATATTTTGGTAGTTTACAGCAGACAGATTAGTGTCTTCTCTTTTTAACAGGAGCCATTTGCTTTCCAACCTTCCCACGATTGTAATTAAAATATTGTGAAAGTTTCACGCCCTGATCTGTTTCACCTGTCTTTGTGCTTGTCTCCACACCGGTCCAAGTGTCGCCCATCTTCCCCATTATCCCCTGTGTAGTTATACCTGTGGTCTCTGTTTGTCTATTGCCAGTTTGTCTTGTTTGTCAAGCATACCGGCGTTTGTCCTGTCACTCTCTCTTTTTCTCACCCTCCTGGTTTTTGACCCTTGCCTGTCCTGACCCTGAACCCGCCCGCCTGACCACTAGCCTGCCGTCCTGTACCTTTGCCCCTATCTGGATTTCTGACCTTTGCCTGACCTGAACCTGACCCTGACCCTGCCTGCCGTCCTGTACCTTTGCCTCACCTCTGGATTACTGACCTCTGCCTGACCTGACCCTGAGCCTGCCTGCCGTCCTGTACCTTTGCCTCACCTCTGGATTACTGACCTCTGCCTGACCTGAGCCTGCCTGCCGTCCTGTACCTTTGCCTCACCTCTAGATTACTGACCTCTGCCTGACCTGACCCTGAGCCTGCCTGCCGTCCTGTACCTTTGCCCCTGTTGCTCTAAAAGACGTTGTTACTTCGACACGATCTGCATCTGGGTCTTACCTTATCCTGATAGAAAGGCCTGTTTTGTCTTCATGCTGTTCCATTCCTGTCTGTAGGCTATGCCTTGTTATTGGGCTACACACAATCATAGGCTATTTTTAAAAATAGGATATTGATCCTCTGTGAGGCCTACTCATGGTATATTTGTGAATTATTTATTTCTGATCAGACAGCAGTAATTCTAGAACTTTGACAAATGTATTTCAATTTCTCAAACTATGCCACGCCCACAGAGGTTAGTTTCTATAAAGCAGCGCAAAGAATTTAGTTTGAGTCCTCAGGCAAGGATGCTGAAGCGCCACCAGCTCCCTGTAAAGAAATACATTACGAAGTGTTGCTCCACGAAGGCTACCAGCCAACCAGACTGAATATTTATGATGATGTAAATCAAGGGTCAATCAAATGGTATGCTGCTGTGGTGTGGCAGTACTGTTGACGTTTAAACTAGGTAGCTTGCTACACACATCTCGCCATTCATGCTTGGATAATGGCACGCGCAATCTCTGTACAAAATATATATATACCACCACCCAGAAGGACACTTGGCAAGTGGGAGAGCAAACGGGCAGGTGCTGGGACAGGTAGACCCTATCTGTGCATGTACCCACCTAGCGGTAGTATTAGTAGTGGTAGACTGGCTACTCGCTGAGTTGTATGCTTGTCTCTCACGGTCAGTGACAGGGAAGGGTTAATTTCTGCATTTTTTTAAGATGTTAGCAACAGAACAATCTCCAACCACAGGTAAAGAGTAATTCAATTGTTACAACAGCATAGCTAACAGTTTGCTTGCTAACTAGTTAGCTTATTCACATCATATCAATCCGCTATGATCAGCTGATAGCCCTCCTCTATGTCCCCCTTTCTATGAGCACTATGGATACTGTAGTGTTTTTGCAGAAATAAAAGGCTTCAGGAGCAGTAGAGAATTATGAACGTAAGCAATTTGGGTTAAATTGTGAGCACCTGCCTCTCCAAATGTCTGTGCACGTCCCTGCAGTAATGTCTCTCTCACACACACACACACACACACACACACACACACACACACAAACTAATGGTCGGGATTCTGACGTTTTTCAGTGTATGTGTGTGTTTGTTATTAACCTCTGTGGTGATTGGCTGAGAGGGAGAGGGAGAGGGAGGGAGAGAATGCTTTGATAACTCAATACTGCTCCGATGCTGAAATTCTCTCGCCTGCTGACTCAAGCAACCCCTCCTTTCTCCCCAGCCTCCCTACCTCCCTCCCTCTCCTCACTCTGCCCCTACCTCCCTGGACACCGATACAGAAATACAAACAAGATGCCTGTTCTGCAAGTTTAGTTTGTCCACTCTGAATAATTGTTGATGTTGCTGCTGAGTAATTTCAAGAGAGCACTGCGCCAGAGGCCTGTGCTATTGCTTTTAGATTAGGAATGTTCTTTCCAGTTGTCTACACAGAAGGAATATGATGTGAGATGTGTGTGTGTGTATGGATACTGTAATTACAGATAGTTAGAAATTTGAGACAGTCAACAGCTGTCCGTCCTCACCAGAATATGTAAGCGGAGCAGAGCTGGAGCGGAGCCCAATTTGACTGGAGCATGGAGCGAGATTCCCAAAGACTGGAGCTTATTTCACTCCAGTACCGCTCCAGTAGCGCTCACTTCACGAGCTCAGGTCATGCCCGGCCCAGCATGCATCTGTAGCCTACTTGGGTGCTGCTAATAGCCCCTTTCTTTAGCTACCTTCATGGAGTTTGCTAAATATTTTCATAAAGAAACTGATAAAACACACAGGTGCTAAATTAAGGTGACATACAAAGATGAGGACCAAGAGCAAGAGAGGAAGTGTGTTTATGTAGTGTCCACAACTAAAGAATCATTGTGGAATCTGAAAAGACATCCTGAAAGCATGATGGTGTACTACGTGCACATGCTAACAGAGAGGAACAAGGTGGGTTAGATAACTAAGTGTGTCTTTGTAACAAAGTGTTTATTAACAAAAAATCTGATCTCTTAAAAGTTTTCTACAGTTTCGTTTTATTATCTATACAATATACTATCATTGATTTTGGCACAATAGGCCTGCCATATTACACATTTCTAGGAGCTTTCCTTTAGGCCTACTTGTCATTTTTTTTTTAAACGGTCAAAGCGTATATATGCGCAATTTATAGACTATAATGGTTTACTACAACAAAATGTTGTTTAAAGGCTGAGCGCTTTAAGTTCCTGCCAGCATAGTGTGTCACAGTTTACTGTATAGGCTGTTTAATTGGACATTAGCCTACCCTGATGATGAGCGCTTCTTACAGTCCCGTTTTCAAGTTTTTTATTTAAATAGTTTTCATTCAAATCATATGGTTTGGATTCAATACTTTAAAACCAAATGTTTGGTCCAGGTAGTCACACAAATAAATGGGTGTTGGTTAATTAAATGGTGATTTTAATAAATGGAGCAAATTTGGAGCATTTATTTCACCAGAGCGGTTGGAAACGACTGCTCAACTCTGCTCACATACTCCGGTCCTCACGCGTCTTCCTGTCTCGTCTCCACTCCTTGTTTATCTGGCACTTGGTGACAGCAGATGTGATGTTTTTGTGGCGTGTGTGTGTGTGAGTTTGTGTATATCTGGGCAGAGGCGTCTGAGTAAAGTACACACACCTGTCCTCTTCACCTCTCATCCCTTCTTTCCTTAATCTCCTCATCTCCTCTCCTTCCCCAATCTGAGCAGATAATACACTGTAATTAAAGCCACAATGTCTAATCAACGCTGGGCTAACTCCTGAGCCCTCACATCATTACACCATACACATCATCACCCCGTGCCCTCCTCACAATCAGCATCATCAACATGCGCCTCTGCCATCCCTTACACTAATCCCTATACATATATTGTCCCCCTGTCCTCAAGTGCACAGTGGGTGGTGAGAGCTGTGTGTATATGTGTGTTTTACAGCATTGAAAGATGGCATATATTATAGGAACCACAGACACATACTCTGTGTGTATATCTCTCTCTCTCTCTCTCTCTCTTTCTCTCTCTCTTTCTTTCTCTCTCTCTTCTCTCTCTCTTCTCTACAGCGAGTCCCAGTGGACCCTTCACTTCAAACACACCAAAGACAAAACAGCAGCTCACTCAGTATCTCATTCAGGCTGTGCTCAAATGAAAGATAGAGATCCTTCACTTCGTTCATGGCTCTATCAGCCACTCCTAGTCGAGGACTGTGCTCTCTCTCTGTTTGGTATTAAAGTACTTTGCTGTAACTTGTGTCTTGAGGTTATGAATGGACTGTATCAATGTCTTGTAGGTTGATTGAATAGACTACGGTAGCTAAATAATTGACTGTGTCATGTAATATGTCCTGTTATGAATTGTTTTTGTACGCAGTGTCTTAGAGTTACAGGTAATGCCTTGAGGTTATACATTGACTGAGCACTCTTAGAAGTAAAAGTTCCTGGAAGAACCTTTTCGGGTTCTAAAAATTGCCATACCAGTGGAACCTTTCCAGTTCTAAAAGGTTCCTCGAGGAACCCCTGTGTAAAGGGTCTTCGAGGAACCCCTGTGTAAAGGGTCTTCGAGGAACCCCTGTGTAAAGGCTCAAACCGGAACCTTTTTGTGATGGAAGGGGTTAAAACATTTTTTTTACCTTTTTTAATCATATATTGTAGAGGTTGGCAACCTATCAGAAGATTGGAGGCATGGCTTTTCAGGTATTTTTGGCCACACATTGAGTAAATGTCATTCTTCTCCATCATGTTGTAAATTGTAATTGTTCTTGAATAATTATGCATAAAATATATTCGAATATAATATTGATAATATTAACGTTGCTGATTACATATAGTAATAAAGTGTTAACTATTCCAACTTTGGGATTTGCATAGGCTCTTGAGGAACTCATTCACCTCTGTTAGCCTCACTGAAGCTACAAAATTTTCATTAAAATGTGATGAACATAATACAGCATAGATTAACAGGAATTCAATTCACTCTGAGGGGTGGCCAAAAATGATCTATCTGAAATGCATGCCCCTACTAAGCCTCCAGTCCAGGTTCCTCCAGGAACCCTTTGCTACATTAAAACAGTTGATGTGACCGTGTGCCAATGTAATTAACATAATAAAATCCCCAGCAAAATCTGTCTGTTTAAGCTAGAGAGATCTGTTTGTCTGTATGGGCCATGTCTCAATCCTTTGGATCTGTCGGCCTTCCTCATATACGGTGGTTAAATATGTGTAAATATTCATTAAACAAAAATATAAACGCATCATGTAAAGTACTGGTACCATGTTTCATGAGCTGAAATAAAACAAATCCCAGAAATGTTCCATAAAAACACAAAGCATATTTCTCCCAAATGTTGTGCACAAATTTGTTTACCTCCCTGTTAGTGAGCATTTCTCCTTTGTCAAGATAATCCATCCACCTGACAGGTGATTCAACTGATTAAATAAAAGGCCACTCTAAAATGTGTAGTTTTGTCACAAAAACTACACATTTTAGTGGGGGGTGTTAGGAGAGAAAGCACATGTGCCCACTTTCACAAACACTGTGGAATCATTGTGGAATCTGAAAAGACATCCTGAAAGCATGATGGTGTAAGCAGTGAGAATACTTGATGATACTTGATGGCAATAGTGCGTTGTTTTCAATTATTTTGTTTTAACCCTAACCATAACCACAATTAGGTGTGTGTGTGTGTGTGTGTGTGTGTGTGTGTGTGAGAAAGTGGGCACGTGCTTTCTCTCCTAACACCCCCCACTATCACCCCTCACTCTCCTTCTCTCACTCCCCCTCCCATCTCTCACTCCCCCTCCTCCCCTCTCTCACTCCCCCCTCCCCTCTCTTACATGAGAGGGGAGAGGGGAGGGGGGAGTGAGAGCTACTATAACTAGCTACTATAACTAACACGCATGATGAAGTTATTAAATACACTTTGGAGTATGAATCAACACACCCAGTCCAGATACGGACTTCCTCAGTTGCCGGAGAGGAAGGAAACATCCAAAGGCAACTTAAAACACTTACAGAGTTTAATGGCTGTGACAGGAGAAAACTGAAGATGCATCAACAACGTTGTAGTTATTTCACAATACTAACCTAATTCACAGCGTGGAAAAAAGGAAGCCTGTACAGAATAAAATATTCCAAAACATGCATCCTTTTTGCAACAAGGCACTAAAGTAATACTGCAAAAAAAAATTGGCAAAGCAATTAACTTTTTTTTCCTGAATACAAACTGTTATGTTTGGGGTAAATACAATACAACACATTACTGAGGACCACTCTCCATATTTTCAAGCATAGTGGTGGCTGCATCATGTTATGGCTATGCTTGTAATTGTGTCACGTCCTGGCCAGTATAAGGGTTAATTGTTATTGTAGTTTGGTCAGGACGTGGCAGAGGGTATTTGTTTTATGTGGTTCGGGGTGGTGTTTTGGTAAAAGGGTGTTTTGATTTAGTATTTCCGGGTTTTTGGGTTATGATCTATGTAATTCTATGTTTAGTCTAGGTAGTCTGTTTCTATGTAGAGTTAATTGAGGTGGACTTCCAATTGAAGGCAGCTGTGTGGTGTTGCCTTTGATTGGAAGTCCTATATTAGTTGGGTGTGTTTGTCTGTGTGTTTGTGGGAGATTGTTCCGTGTTTAGCCTTGTGCCTTGCCAGACTGTCTGTATATCGTTCGTTCACTTGTTTTGTTATTTTGGTGTTCATTTTGGGAAGTTAGAAACGTCAAGATGAGCTTACACATACCTGCTGCGTTTTGGTCCTCCATTACCGACGACAACCGTGACAAATTGTTAAGGACTGGGGAGTCCAGGTGTGGAGTTTTTTAGGATAAAACAGAAACGGAATAGAGCTAAGCACAGGAAAAATCCTAGAGGAAAACCTGGTTCAGTCTGCATTCCACCAGACACTGGGATATGAATTCACCTTTCATCAGGACAATAACAGGACAATTTAATAGCAGGACAATGGCAGAGCAAGTTCTGCTCTTGAGTGGCACAGCGGTTTAAGGCACTGCATTGTAGTGCTAGAGGTGTCACTACAGACCCTGGGTCGATTCCAGGCTGTATCACAACCAGTCATCAGGAGTCCCATAGGACGGTGCACAATTGGCCCAGCGTCATCCGGGTTAGGGCCGGGGTAGGCCATTATTGTAATAAGAATTTGTTCCTAACTGACTTGCCTACCGTAATTTCCGGACTATAAACCGCAACTTTTTTCCCACGCTTTGAACCTCGCGGCTTAAACAATGACGCGGCTAATATATGGATTTTTCCCGCTTTCAATTTTTTTTGAAAGGAGATGACTTCAGTGGTTTCAGTGCACAGGAGGAGGAAGATAGTGACCAATGACTTTCTTGGTAGGCTACTGTTTACTGCTAAATTTTTATTTTTTGTTACAAGCCGTGTTTTGTTAGAGCCTATTTATTTTTGTTACAAGCCGTGTTTCGTTAAATGGGCTAGGTGGGACGCTTGCGTCCCACCTACTCAACAGCCAGTTGAATCCTGTGGCGCGTTATTCAAATCCTTAGATATGCTATTACTTCAATTTTTCAAAAATATGACTATTTTACACCATTTTAAAGATAAGACTCTCGTTAATCTAACCACACTGTCCGATTTCAAAAAGGCTTTACAACGAAAGCAAAACATTAGATTATGTCAGCAGAGTACCGAGCCAGAAATAATCAGACACCCATTTTTCAAGCTAGCATATAATGTCACATAAACCCAAACCACAGCTAAATGTAGCACTAACCTTTTGATGATCTTCATCAGATGACAACCCTAGGACATTATGTTATACAATACATGCATGTTTTGTTCAATCAAGTTCATATTTATATCAAAAACCAGCTTTTTACATTAGCATGTGACTAGCATTCCCACCGAACACTGCCGGTGAATTTACTAAATTACTCACGATAAACGTTCACAAAAAGCATAACAATTATTTTAAGAATTATAGATACAGAACTCCTCTATGCACTCGATATGTCCGATTTTAAAATAGCTTTTCGGTGAAAGCACATTTTGCAATATTCTCAGTAGATAGCCCGGCATCACAGGGCTAGTTATTTAGACACCCAGCAGGATTAGCACTCATCAAAGTCAGATTTACTATAAGAAAAATGTTATTACCTTTGTTGTCTTCGTCAGAATGCACTCCCAGGACTTCTACTTCAATAACAAATGTTGGTTTGGTCCAAAATAATCCATCGTTATATCCAAACAGCGGCGTTTTGTTCGTGCGTTCTAGACACTATCCTAAAGGATAAATCAGGGTTACGAGCATGGCGCAATTCGTGACAAAATAATTCGAAATATTCCATTACCATACTTCGAAGCATGTCAACCGCTGTTTAAAATCAATTTTTATGCCATTATTCTCATAAAAAAGCGATAATATTCCGACCGGGAATCTGCGTTTAGATAAACAGACAAAGGAAAACAAAGCATTCGGTCGAAGCGGGCACGCGCCTAAGCCCATAGTACTCTGAGTGGCCACTTGCCAAAAGCGATAAAGTGTTTCAGCCAGAGCCTGCCTCGATATCGTTCAACGTTTTCCCGGGCTCTGAGACCCTATGGAAGACGTAGGAAGTGTCACGTTATTGCACAGATCCTGAGTCTTCAATAAAAAGAGCCAAGATGAAACACTACTTCTCAGACAGGCCACTTCCTGCTTGAAATCTTCTCAGGTTTTGGCCTGCCATAGGAGTTCTATTATACTCACAGACACCATTCAAACAGTTTTAGAAACTTTAGGGTGTTTTCTATCCAAAGCCAATAATTATATGCATATTCTAGTTACTGGGCAGGAGTAGTAACCAGATTAAATCAGGTACGTTTTTTATCCAGCCGTGTCAATACTGCCCCCTATCCCCAACAGGTTAAAGCCTATTTATTTTTGTTACAAGCCGTGTTTCGTTAAAGCCTGTGTAAAGTTCATTTGTTTCAATGTACCAGTAGGCACCTGCGGCTTATAGACATGTGCGGCTTACTTATGTTCAAAATAATACTTTTTTTTAAATTCAGTGGGTGCGGCTTATATTCAGGTGCGCTCAATAGTCCGGAAATTACGGTGGTTAAATAAAGGTCAAATAAATAAATAAAAAATAACATAAAACACAAGGCCAAATATACACTGGAGTTGTACCAGGAAGACAGTGAATGAGTGGCCGAGTTACAGTTTTGACTTAAATCTATTTCAAAATCTATGGCAAGACCTGAAAATTGTTGTCTAGCAATGATCAACAACCAATTTGACAGTGTGAAGAATTTTGATAAGAATAATGGGCAAATTGTAACAGCTGTCTGAGGAAGAAGTGGACCAAAATGCGGCGGAGTTAGGGTTCGTCATATTTAATTACACGAACACTATGCAATTTACAAAAACAACAAAACTGACAGCCAACACAGTCCTGTCAGGTGCAACCACAATGACAAGCACAATTACCCACGAAACACAAAGGAAACGTAGGCAACTTATGTGTGACTCCCAATCAACCACAACCCTCTACAGCTGTGCCTGATTGATTTTGGCCGTGTGACTTCCAATGAAACAATAAAACACACACTCCCTTCTGCCACGTCCTGACCCAACTACACCCTCTACTGGTCAGGACATGACAGTACCCCCCCCTCAAGGTGCAGACCTAAAAAAGGAAAACACAAGAAAATCCCCAATACCCCAACAAAAAAGAACACCTAAACAATAAGGGAGGGAAGGGAGGGTGACTGCCGTCACCGACGGCACTGTGCTACACCCTCCCTCCCCAACCCACCTATCCTGGAGGTGGCTCAGGTGCAGGACGTGGACCTCGCTCCACCTTCGGCGTTGCCCACTTTGATGGCGCCGATAGCTGTGCCGGGCAGACGGGCCAGTCGGGCTGACCCTGGCAGACGGACCCCTCGGGCTGGGCCGGGGGACAGGAGGGCCACTCGGGCTGGGCCGGGGGACAGGAGGGCCACTCGGGCTGGGCCGGGGGACAGGAGGGCCACTCGGGCTGGGCCGGGGGACAGGAGGGCCACTCGGGCTGGGCCGGGGGACAGGAGGGCCACTCGGGCTGGGCCGGGGGACAGGAGGGCCACTCGGGCTGGGCCGGGGGACAGTAGGGCCACTCTGGCAGTTCCGGGCAGTCTGGCCACTCTGGCAGTTCCGGGCAGTCTGGCCACTCTGGCAGTTCCGGGCAGTCTGGCCACTCTGGCAGTTCCGGGCAGTCTGGCCACTCTGGCAGTTCCGGCTCAGGATTCACCAGGCTGGGGAGACATAACGGAGACCTGGCTCTGGGCGCAGGCCCTGGACTCACCAGTCTGGGAAGACCCGCTGGAGGCCTGGTTTGAGGAGGTGGCACAGGAGAGACCAGGGTGGAGAGACCCACTGGAGGACTGGTCCGTGGAGGAGACACGGGCTTGACCAGGATAGGGAGACCCACTGGAGTACTGGTCCGTGGAGGAGGCACGGCTTGACCAGGATAGGGAGACCCACTGGAGGACTGGTCCATGGAGGAGGCACGGGCTTGACCAGGATAGGGAGACCCACTGGAGTACTGGTCCGTGGAGGAGGCACGGGCTTGACCAGGATAGGGAGACCCACTGGAGTACTGGTCCGTGGAGGAGGCACGGGCTTGACCAGGATAGGGAGACCCACTGGAGTACTGGTCCGTGGAGGAGGCACGGGCTTAACCAGGATGGGAAGACATGCAGGAGGCTTGGTTCTGGGCGTAGGCACAGGACGTGCAGGGCTGGGAAGACATGCAGGAGGCCTGTTTCTGGGCGCAGGCACAGTCTTTACCAGACAACCAGCACGCACCCCAGGACGAGTATGGAGAGCTGCCTCAGGTGACATCATTCCCACGACACGCTCATTAGGGCGAATGCCGTATTTTATGCACCATACTAGCAGCTCTTTCATCTCTCTCTCTCCTAATTTCCCCATTAACCCCGTCACAGTCTCTGCCTCATATCCCTCGCTCACCTCCAATGTCATCCCGACTGGCTCTGGTTCTGACCTTCCCGTGTGCCCCCCCCAAAAAAATTATTGGGGCTGCCTCTCGCGCTCATTGCGCTCTCTCTCCTCGTAATAGCGCCTCTCCGCTCTTGCCGCTTCAATCTCCCACTGCGGGAGGCGATAATCCCCAGCCTGAGTCCATGGTCCCTCTCCGTCCAGGATTTGTTCCCAAGTCCATTCGTCCATAACGCTGTACTCCTGCTGCTCCTTCCTCTTCCGCCGCTTGGTCCTGGTTTGGTGGGTAATTCTGTAACAGCTGTCTGAGGAAGAAGTGGACCAAAATGCAGCGGAGTTAGGGTTCGTCATATTTAATTACACGAACACTATGCAATTTACAAAAACAACAAAACTGACAGCCAACACAGTCCTGTCAGTTGCAACCACAATGACAAGCACAATTACCCACGAAACACAAAGGAAACGTAGGCAACTTATGTGTGACTCCCAATCAACCACAACCCTCTACAGCTGTGCCTGATTGGAAGTCACACGGCCAAAATCAATGAAACAATAAAACACACACTCCCTTCTGCCACGTCCTGACCCAACTACACCCTCTACTGGTCAGGACGTGACACAAATGTTGCACAATCCAGGTGTGGAAAACTCTTAGAGACTTTCCCAGAAAATCGACTTCTGTTTGTTTTTCACGGCTAAGCATGTGACATCATCACAGGGGTCTTTTACAGATAGTTTCTGTGGTGTGTGTGTGTCAGGCCGCCATGCACCAATCAAACGAGTCGACGGTCAGACATGTGACACCTTTTTAAAGAAGAGTTATTGTAACGCGTACACACATACACACGTACCGGGTTCTGCTTTAAAAGAGAGTTGTGTGGAGCGTACACACGTACCGGGTTCTGCTTCAAAAGAGAATCGTGTGGAGCATACACACGTACCGGGTTCTGCTTCAAAAGAGAGTCGTGTGGAGCGTACACACGTACCGGGTTCTGCTTCAAAAGAGAGTTGTGTGGAGCGTACACACGTACCGGGTTCTGCTTCAAAAGAGAGTCGTGTGGAGCATGTGAACAAGCCTTGTCACAATTTAAAGACTAATTTAAACAGTCTTTGTAGGCTAATACTGTAACTTCTAACTTCACACGAGTTCAACGTTTAGGGCAGTGGCGGTCGATGCCCTTTAAAATGAGGGAGGGTGATTTATTTGTTCTTATGAGCATGGCCTTACTTCTATTACAGCATATTGGATGACTGTCATTCATACTCCATTCACCCAGTTCAATGTAACAGTGATAGGTTTAGGCTACTACATGATACTCTAATGTTCCCTATACCCATCATGAGGTTGATACATTCTAGCCTACAATTTAAAGTTTACAACGTAGAGACACATTAGAGTAATCAAGGTGACAGACAGTGAAACATTCAATACTGCCTTGCACACTCTTGCCTGCATCTAGCGGATCTGGGGTGTGATCATTAGTCCAAACAGTTGCAAAACATAACTTTTTTAAACTGAAACAAGAGTTTCTATTGGACAAATTCAGGTAGGTCCATCCCTGTTTTGTTCCATTTAAAAAAACATTTTGCAACAAAATTGGCATAATGAATACACCCCTGATCACCTGCACAAACAATTTACTTTCATAGCAGCCATATAAACAGCATCATCACATCTACTCACTTTCCTCCTCTCACTTGTGGACTTCAGTACACATCACAACTGCTGTCTGTGACCAGGCAAAAAAAAAACTCTCCAAACGAAACCTTCAAACCATAACCACTACACACAGCCTACATCGTTTTCACCATATTAGCTAACATCATAGTCAACAAATGATTGCCTCGCTTGGTTCACCAACTACTTCTCCGATAGAGTTCAGTATGTCAAATCAGAGGGCCTGTTGTCCGGACCTCTGGCAGTCTCTATGGGGGTGCCACAGAGTTCAATTCTCGGGCCGACTCTCTTCTCTGTATACATCAATGATGTTGCTCTCGCTGCTGGTGATTATTTGATTCACCTCTACGCAGACGACACCATTCTGTATACCTCTGGCCCTTCGTTGGACACTGTGTTAACTAACCTCCAGATGAGCTTCAATGTCATACAACTCTCCTTCTGTGGCCTCCAACTGCTCTTAAATGCAAGTAAAACTAAATGCATGCTCTTCAACCAATCACTGCTTGCACCTGCCCGCCCGTCCAGCATCACTACTCTGGACGGTTCTGACTTAGAATATGTGGACAACTACAAATACCTAGGTGTCTGGTTAGACTGTAAACTCTCCTTCCAGACTCACATGAAACATCTCCAATCCAAAATTAAATCTAGAATTGGCTTCCTATTTCGCAACAAAGCATCCGTCACTCATGCTGCCAAACACACCCTCATAAAACTGACCATCCTACCGATCCTCGACTTTGGCGATGTCATTTACAAAATAGCCTCCAACACTCTACTCAACAAATTGGATGCAGTCTATCACAGTGCCATCCGTTTTGTCACCAAAGCCCCATATACTACCCACCACTGCGACCTGTATGCTCTCATTAGCTGGCCCTCGCTTCATACTCGTCGCCAAACCCACTGGCTCCAGGTCATCTACAAGTCTCTGCCAGGTAAAGCCCCGCCTTATCTCAGCTCACTGGTCACCATAGCAGCACACACCCATAGCACGCGCTCCAGCAGGTATATCTCACTGGTCACCCCCAAAGCCAATTCTTCCTTTGGCCGCCTCTCCTTCCAGTTCTCTGCTGCCAATGACTGGAACGAACTGCAAAGACCTCTGAAGCTGGACACTCTTACCTCCCTCACTAGCTTTAAGCACCAGCTGTCAGAGCAGCTCACAGATCACTGCACGTGTACATAGCTCATCTGTAAATAGCCCATCCAATCTACCTCATCCCCATACTGTATTTATTTATTTATCTTGGTCCTTTGCACCCCAGTATCTCAACTTGCACATTCATCTTCTGCACATCCTACCATTCCAGTGTTTAATTGCTATATTGTAATTACTTTGCCACCATGGCCTATTTATTGCCTTACCTCTCTTATTCTACCTCACTTTCATATGTTGTATATAGATTTTTCTACTGTATTATTGATTGTATGTTTGTTTATTCCATGTGTAACTCTGTGTTGTTGTATGTGTCGAACTGCTTTGCTTTATCTTGGCCAGGTCGCACTTGCAAATGAGAACTTGTTCTCAACTAGCCTACCTGGTTAAATAAAGGTGAAAAAAACAGCTACTATAACTAACACCAATTCATGTGTACAATCACACTGTAGTTTGCAGCAAGCTGTTTAGCAGTTACACCAGCTGGCCCCGGTGGCAATAAATTAATAAAACCAAAAGTTTACCGTGAATTGGAAGAGTTGGAGAGTTGGATAGCCTTAGCTTGCTAGCTAACATAAATATAATTCCTCTCTGTTTGAGTCAGATTGTCGGGTAGGCTAAATTAGCTGCATTAGCTAGAGTAAGTGAAAGTGAAACTGAAAAAAAAAATTGATCTCTAAATGTTGCTTCTCCTTTGTTCAAAACAGTTCAACTATTGTCTTTCTCTCTCTTTGAGTCCACTACTCATGTCACGTCCTGACCAGTTAAAGGGGTTGTTTGTAATTGTAGTTTGGTCAGGGATTTGTGGGTAGTTGTTCCGTGTGTAAGCTGTGTGCCTTACAGGACTGTTTTTCGTCGTTGTTTTTGTTCAAGTGTTTTGTTTTGTTCTTTAATAAATAAGAAGATGAGCATACACATTCCCGCTGCGTCTTTTTCCCATCCTTACGACTAATGTGACAGAACTACCCACCACCAACGGACCAAGCAGCGGGCCCAGGAGGAGCAAGGATCCTGGGCCAGGGAAAGAAGGGAGTGGAGGACGTCATGGACGTTCTTTAATAAATAAGAAGATGAGCATACACATTCTCGCTGCATCTTTTTCCCATCCTTACGACGAACGTGACAACTCACCACATGTTATACACTGCAGTGCTAGCTAGCTGTAGCTTATGCATTCAGTACTAGATTCATTCTCTGATATTTTTTTTATGTATATATTTTTTCACCTTTATTTAACCAGGTAGGCTAGTTGAGAGCAAGTTCTCATTTACAACTGCGACCTGGCCAAGATAAAGCAAAGCAGTGTGACACAGACAACAACACAGAGTTACACATGGAATAACATGGAATAAACAATAAACAAGCCAATAACCAATAAACAAGTCAATGACACAGTAGAAAAAAAGAAAGTCTATATACAGTGTGTGCAAAAGGCATGAGGAGGTAGGCAATAAATAGGCCATAGTAGTGAATAATTAAAATTTAGCAGATTAACATTTAGCTGTGTGTGTGTGTGTGTGTGTGTGTGTGTGTGTGTGTGTGTGTGTGTGTGTGTGTGTGTGTGTGTGTGTGTGTGTGTGTGTGTGTGTGTGTGTGTGTGTGTCAGTCAGTGGGGAGGTCGTAGAGTTTGTTTTATGTCAGACACATCTATGTTTAGCAGTTTTTGTAATAACTGTTTGGAGCTAACAACACATTGTTCTGGTGTGTGTTTTCGACTGTCAAAAGGAAAACCGAAAGGCTTACACATGGTTGTTCTTGTCTATGCTTGAATACATTAAAAGGAAATATCGAGCTGTTATGAGCTGGAGGCCTATTTCAAATCAAATAAAATTGTATTGGTCACATACACATGGTTAGCAGATGTTATTGCGATTGTAGCTAAATGCTTATGCTTCTAGATCCGACAGTGCAGCAGTATCTAACAGGCAATATCTAACAATTCCACAACAAAACCTAATATCTAACAAATTCCACAATAAAACCTAATGCACATAATCTAGTAAAAGAATGGGATATCATTAATCATTAATATCATTCTTGGGCGGCAGGTAGCCTAGTGGTTAGAGCGTTGGACTAGTAACCGAAAGGTTGCAAGATTGAATCCCCGAGCTGACAAGGTAAAAATCTGTCGTTCTGCCCCTGAACAAGTGTAACTGGTGGCAGGGAAGTCAGACGCAGGAGAGCAGAACTAGGTAGTAGCCGGAGCAGTTTAATCCAAAAACCAATGTCATAAAAATACAACAGAATATGGGTACAAAAAACCTGACGCGCACCAGTAAACAAGTGCACAAGCATTAACAATAAACAATCCCACACAAAGACATGGGGGGAACAGTGGGTTAAATACACAACAAATAATGAGGGAAATGGAAACCAGGTGTGAAGGAAAACAAGACAAAACAAATGGAAAATGAAAAGTGGATCAATGATGGCTAGAAGACCGGTGACGCCGACCACCGAATGCCGCCCGAACAAGGAGAGGAAACGACTTCGGTGGAAGTCGTGACAACAAGGCAGTTAACCCACTGTTCCTAGGCCGTCATTGAAAATAAGAATTTGTTCTTAACTGACTTGCCTAGTTAAATAAAGGTTAAAAAAAAATATATATATAAAAAAATAATGGATATTTAGTAGGATTTCAGAGTCGTATTTACTAATTCTCGTGAAGAGGGATCCAAACCTCAAAACTGTCACAGGCGTCGTTAAGGACAGACCAAGGCGCAGTGGGTATAGTGCTCATTCTTACTTGTTTATTTAAAGAGAACACTTAAACAAAGAAAAAACAAATGACAGCAAACAGTTCCGTACGGTTCACAGACTATAACGGAAAATAACCACCCACAAAACCCAAAGGAAAACAGGCTGCCTAAGTATGGCTTCCAATCAGAGACAACGAAAGATTCTGATTGGAAACCACACTCGGCCAAACCTGGAAAACTAAACATAGAAAATGAAAACTAGAACCAAAATCCCCTAGACCAAAAAAAAAACAAAACACACAAAACAAACATCCCACACAAAACAAACATGACCCCTTTACTGGTCAGGACGTGACACCAACAAGTTCCAGAAATTTACGCAGATTGACATATTTTTTTATTAATTATTAGTTAGGGTTTAAGCCTAAAGTAATACAGTGTCATAAAACACTGGTTTCCAATGTGGTCCTCAGTGTGTGCATGTATGTGTATGTGTATGTGTGTACAGTGCAAGTATTCAGACCCCTTCCCTTTTTCCACATTTTGTTACGTTATAGCATTGTTTTAAAATGGATTAAATTAAAAATGTTCCTCATCAATCTGCACACAATACCACATAATGACAAAGCAAAAACTGGTTTTTAGAATTTTTTGCAAATATAATAAAAATATAAAATATAAATACCTTATTTACATAAGTATTCAGACCCTTTGAGACTCAAAATTGAGCTTGAGCTTGGGTTTTTGTTTTATATTAACAAGGCAAGTCAGTTAAGAACAAATTCTTATTTACAATGACGGTCTACCCCGGCCAAACCCTCTGACCTGGACAACGCTGGGCCAATTGTGCACCGCCCTATGAGACTTCCGATCACGGCCGGTTGTGATACAGCCCGGGATCAATCCGGGGTCTGTAGTGACACTTCTAGCACTGCGATGCAGTGCCTGAGACAGCTGTGCCACTCGGGAGCTCAGGTGCATCCTGTTTCCATTGATCATCCTGGAGATGTTTCTACAACTTGATTGGAGTCCACCTGTGGCAAATTCAGTTGATTGGACATGATTTGGAAATGCACACACCTGTCTATAAAAGGTCCCACAGTTGACAATGCATCTCAAAGCAAAAACCAAGCCATGAGGCTGAAGGAAATGTCCGTAGAGCTCCGAGATATGATTGTGTCGAGGCACAGATCTGAGGAAGGGTACCAAAACATGTCTGCAGCATTGAAGTTCCCCCAGAACACAGTGGCCTCCATCATTCTTAAATTGATAAAGTTTGGAACCACGAAGAATCTTCCTAGAGATGGCTGCCCGGCCAAACTGAGCAATCGTGGGAGAAGGGCCTTGGTCAGGGAGGTGACCAAGAACCTGATGGTCACTCTGACAGAGCTCTAGAGTTCATCTGTGGAGATGGGAGAACCTTCCACAACGATCTCTGCAGCACTCCTCCAATCAGGCCTTTATGGTAGACTGGCCGGACGGAAGCCACTCATCAGTAAAAGGCACATGACAGCCCGCTTGGAGTTTGCCAAAAGGCATCAAAAGGACTCTGACCATGAGAAACAAGATTCTCTGGTCTGATGAATCCAAGATTGAACTCTTTGGCCTGAATGCCAAGCGTCACGTTTGGAGGAAACCTGGCGCCATTCCTACGGTGAGGCATGGTGGTGGCAGCATCATGCTGTGGGATTGTTTTTCAGCGGCAGGGACTGGGAGACCTGGGAAAGATGCTTGATGAAAACCTGCTCCAGAGCACTCAGGACCTCAGCCTGGGGCGAAGGTTCACCTTCCAACAGGACAACAACCCTAAGCACACAGCCAAGACAATAAAGGAATGGCTTCGGGACAAGTCTCCTAATGTCCTTGAGTGGCCTAGCCTGAGCCTGATCTAATATCTCTGGAGAGACCTGAAAATAGCTGTGCAGTGACAGTCCCCCTCCAATCTGACAGAGCTTGAGAGAATCTGCAGAGAAGAATGGGAGAAACTCCTCAAATACAGGTGTGCCAAGTTTGTAGCGTCATACCCAGGAAGACTTGAGGCTGTAATCGCTGCCAAAGGTGCTTCAATAAAGTACTGAGTAAAGGGTCTGAATACTTATATAAATTTTAGATTTCAATTATTTATTTTTAATACATTTGCAACAATTTCAAAAAAACTGTTTTGATTTGTTATTATGGGGTATTGTGTGTAGATTGATGAGGGGTAAAAACGATTTAATAAATTTTAGAATGAGGCTGTAAGATAGAAAATATTTTCTTTCTGAACTCACCGTATGTGTGTGCTACAAATAAAAGTGTCTGTGTAGTTCTGAAGTACTATCAGTAGCCAGGTTGAGTATTTATTTACTACTGGCTGTGTAGTTCTAAAGTACTATCAGTAGCCGGGTTGAGTATTTATTTACAACTGGCTGTGTAGTTCTGAAGTACTATCAGTAGCTGGGTTGAGTATTTATTTACTACTAGTCTGTGTAGTTCTGAAGTACTATCAGTAGCCGGGTTGAGTATTTATTTACTGCTGACTGTGTAGTTCTGAAGTACTATCAGTAGTCGGGTTGAGTATTTATTTACTACTGGCTGTGTAGTTCTGAAGTACTATCTGTAGTCGGGTTGAGTATTTATTTACCGCTGGCTGTGTAGTTCTGAAGTACTATCTGTAGTCGGGTTGAGTATTTATTTACTACCGGCTGTGTAGTTCTGAAGTACTATCAGTAGCCGAGTTGTGCATTTATTTGCTACTGGCATGAATAGCCCCCCCGTCACACTTATTATGAGCCATGTGGTTGGTGGAGTGTGTGTGTGTCGAGGTGACAGTTTGGCGGTTGTTTGGGGGTATGAGAGGGAAGGCTTCGTCTATTCAGAGGGGATTGGTCCTTTGTATTGGCTAGGGGCCCAAGCCTACTAGAGAGAGATCCGCCATATTCAGAAAGACACAATATACAGTGCCTTTGGAAAGTATTCAGACCCATTGACTTTTTTCAACATTTTGTTACGTTACAGCCTTATTGTAAAATGGATTAAATAAATAAAAATGTCCTCAGCAATCTACACACAATACCCCATAGTGACAAAGCAAAAAATAGGTTTTTAGAAATTGTTACTAATTTATTAAAAATAAAAAACAGAAACACCTTATTTACATAAGTATTCAAACCCTGACTCGAAATTGAGCTCAGGTGCATCCTGTTTCCATTGATCATCCTTGAGATGTTTCTAGAACTTGATTGGAGTCCACCTGTGGTAAATTTAGTTGATTGGACATGATCTGGAACGGCACACACCTGTCTATATAAGGTCCCACTGTTGACAGCGCATGTCAGAGCAAAAACCAAGCCATGAGCTCGAAGGAATTGTCCGTAGAGCTCCGAGACAGGATTGTGTCGAGGCACAGATCTGCTGTTTTGAAGGTCCCCAAGAACACAGTGGCCTCCATCATTATTAAATGGAAGAAGTTTGGAACCCGTTTGGAACCTCTTTTCCTAGAGCTAGCCTGCCGCCCGGCCAAACTGAGCAATTTGGGGAGAAGGACCTTGCTCAGGGAGGTGAACAATAACCAAATGGTCACTCTGACAGAGCTCCAGATTTCCTCTGTTGAGATGGGACAACCTTCCACAATGATCTCTGCAGCAGTCCACCAATCAGGCCTTTATGGTAGAGTGGCTAGACGGAAGAACTCCTCAGTAAAAGGCACATGACAGCCCGCTTGGAGTTTGCCAAAAAGCACCCTCAGACCATGAGAAAAATGGCCAAGCCTCACGTCTGGAGGAAACCTGGCACTATCCTTATGATGAGGCATGGTGGTGGCAGCATCAGAGAAAGAGAGAGAGAGAGAGGGGTAGGGGGAGAGAGAAAAAGAAAAAGAGAGAGAAAGAGAGAGAGAGAAAGAGAGAGAGAAAGAAAGAGAAAGAAAGAGAGAGAGAGAGAGAAAGAAAGAGAACGAGAGAGAGAGAGAGAAAGAGAGCGAGAGAGAGAGAGAGAGAGAGGTAATGTACTATAGTTTGCTCTCCCTTTAATGTTCTTTTTTTATGAGCTGAAAATTAGTGACACTTATTTATTAATTGTACAGTTGGAGGTGTGTGTGTGTGTGTGTGTGTGTGTGTGTGTGTGTGTGTGTGTGTGTGTGTGTGTGTGTGTGTGTGGTTTGTGTTTGACTGAATAAGATGAGTTGATTAGGAATGCTCTAATTACATCCTGCCTTGTTCATTTTTTATTTGACTTAACCTTTATATAACTAGGAAAGTCAGCTAAGAACAAATTCTTATTAACAATGATGGCCTACCAAAAGGCAAAAGGCTTCCTGCGGGGGT
Organism: Salmo salar; assembly: GCF_965601325.2. NCBI lineage: Eukaryota > Metazoa > Chordata > Actinopteri > Salmoniformes > Salmonidae > Salmo > Salmo salar. The sequence goes on from NC_138299.1 coordinate 42,601,180, forward strand.
TGGGGACTGGGATTAAAAATAAATAAATAAATGAAAATATAGGACAAAACACACATCATGACAAGAGAGACACCACAACAATACATAAAGAGAGAGACTGATTGAACGTGCTAACTGTAATTACTGATGTATTTCATGAGGTGTTTTCTGTGGCAAAAAAAACTACTGAAAGGTTCCATCTCCATTTGCAAAAAAATAGTTCATTAAAATGATCCATGGCATGACAGCGATCGACTCACACCAGTTACACGGTCTCAGCATCCACTTCTCTCCAAAACAAATGTTGATGTCTTTGGACAGCTGCTATTTGGGCCCTGAAACACACCCGAGTTTATTATGTTTAAATCTTTACTTTTGGGCTCAACACCACCACCACGCTATGTGTGTGTGTGTGTGTGTCTAGCCGCCAGCTTTGGGCCGAGGTCATGTGCCCTTCTCAATTGCTGACGAGAGACTCCGTTTTACCCTCCTCTCTCACATTCGCTCTCTCTCACACACACATTCTACATTGGGGACGGGGAAGAGCTTAAATAACCGGAGTCTTGGCAATGCGCCGATGAGGACTATGATTTATGACCGCACTTGGTTCGCTTTCCCCGGACTTTCTCTCTATAAACCTCGGTGTTTAATTAGGGCTGAGGAATACAATGGAATATTTTAAAGGAATTTACGCAGGAGCGGTTATTCCAAAGACGTGTTCTATTTGTACCTCCTGATTCAAAGGCTAGATCGTCAGGTAAGGAGAGAAAACAGAGTTCGGGAATCCTCGTCGGAATATCTGACATTCGTTCGTATCTGACATTCGAGTAGATGAGTTAATCTTTTACTGATCAATAGGTTATATATCCATATCGCTTTGCTTGTGCTTGAAGCCTTGACATGTGACATACCAATCACAGTCGGAGGCTACATTTGACAAAATACCAAAAATCGAATATACTTTTATTTACAAACGAATATGATTTTAGATGTACTATTTACAGCCTATTAATATATGGTAGGATATGCTATAAAGTGGTAATATGTATAGGTTAGGTGGCAGACATTAGGAAAACATGAACGTTTTCCCAAAGTTTTTGTTAATCTTCTGTTATTCTGTAACGTTATAGGCTACTGTTCAGAACGGTGCTTTGAGCATCTGTTATTTCTGCACGAGGGCACAGTAGGCTGTTGGCTCGGGTACCACGATTGGCATTTTACTTTTAATTTAGGATATCTGCAGTCAAAGTTTACATTCATAGTTGAATGCATGCAGTCCTGGTAATCTAGCCTTGCTTACATGAAGATAAGAATTGAATGGACTGGCAAAATATTTTATTCTGTGAGCTTGTCATGTTTGGCTACTGGTTGTCTTTCCCACAGTTTCCTACTGTATCTACAACCAGCAGCCTATTATACTGTAATACTGAACTAGCACGATGGAACGATGAAGCAGAGTCCTGCATTTAGATGGATAAAATACTTGCTGTGTAATTGCTATGAACTAAACTATTACATCAATGATCAGGGGTTTCCCGAGTGGCGCAGCGTTCTAAGGCTAGAGGTGTCACTTCTTTTAATTTAACTAGGCAAGTCAGTTATTAAGAACAAATTCTTATTTACAACGTCAGCCTACCCCGGCCCAATTGTGCGCTGCCCTATGGGACTCCGAATCACCACCGGATGTGAGCCAGCCTGGATTCAAATCAGACACTGTAGTGACACCTCTTGAACGGAGATGCAGTGTCTTAGACCACTGCGCCACTCAGGCGCTCACAACAGCCCCTGGTTTGATTCCAGGCTGTATCACAACAACCCGTGATTGGGAGTCTCATAGGGCGGTGCACAATTGGCCCAGTGTCATCCAGGTTAGGATTTGGCTGGGGTAGGCTGTCATTGTAAATAACTATTTGTTCTTAACTGACTTGCCAGGTTAAATAAAGGTTCAGTATAGACAGGAGTTGATGGACTCACTTCAGCGCATGGTCCTATTGGCAGTTTAGTAGAAAGGAGAGAGTTTGATAATTCCATTTTTATTGGAGAGTCTTTGGGAAAGGGTTCCCACAGGTATGTGATAGACAGACAGGTAGCCCCTTTCTGCAGTCAAATGACCTAGTGTCCTCATGGGTGGAATGTTATTAATATTTTTCATCATTTCATAATTAATCAACTTTTTTTTTAGGCTGAAAATCCAGTGTTTCTATGCCAAATGGTTTTGTTATATTTCAATCTTCTTTGATGTAGATAACGTGTAATAATGGGTTGCAAACTCAAAATGGGAATATATTTCAACTCTATATCTGACATGATATATAAACATGTGTGTGAGGCGTATACTTTTGTTTCAAACCAAGAAACATTCTGTGTCTCTGATTTAGCCCACTACAGTAAAAGGGCAGGCAACAATGCAAAGATCTAGCATCCCAAAGGTCTTGAGTTCAAATTTCATAATGGAACATTTTTAGCTAATTAGTCACTTTTCAACTGCTTACTACTTTTTAGCTACATTGCAATTACTTAGCATGTTAGCTAACCCTAACCCTTTTAGCTAATCCTTCCCCTAACCTTAACCCTTTAACCTAACTCCTAACCTTAACCCTAACCCCTAGCCAAGCTAACAATAGTCAGCTAGCTAATGTTAGACACCTAGCTCGAATTCGTAACATATCATATGTTTAGCAAAATCGTAACATATTGTACGGTTTGCAAATTCGTAACATATTGTACGTTTTGCAAATACATAACATAGTGTACTTTTTGCAAATTCATAACATATAATTATATTTATTGAGCTATTTTGGGATTGTTCCACTCCACTTGCAATAGGCTACGCTCCAATCTGTGAGAATGCTACTTGAAGAATGCCATTGAAATTGTAGTGTAGACTAGTGTATATCTAGCCTATCTGTTTATCACATTGGACATTGTCCTCCAGAAAAGAGTCAACATTTCCTCTTAGCCTAATAACTAGTTCAACACAGCAAGTGCATGTTGTGGGGGTGATGTCCTCCCGAGTGGCGCAGCGGTCTAAGGCTTGAGGCGTCACTACAGCCTCGGGTTTCGATCCCAGGCTGTGTCACAGCCGGCTGTGACCGGGAGACCTATGAGGGTGTGCGCAGTTGTCCGGGTTAGGGGAGGGTTTGTCCGGCCAGGATTTCCTTGTCCCATCACACTCTAGTAACTCCTTGTGGCGGGCCAGGCACCTGCGAGCTGACCCCATTGCCAGCTGGATGGTGTTTCCTCCGACACATTGGTGTGGCAGGCTTCCGGGTTAAGCAAACAGTGTGTCAAGAAGCAGTGTGACTTGGCAGGGTCATGTTTCAGGGGATGCATGGCTCTCAACCTTCGTTGAGTCCGTACAGGAGTTACAGCTATGGGACAAGACTGTTACTACCAATTGGGGTGAAAAAAGTGTCAAAGAAATGTCAAGTGGAAACGGTATGGGTTTCAACCATAGCCCAGCCGTAACACGCTTGAGTACATCTCTCATATACTTTTGGGGTGAATCCTGCTTGCGCCCATTTTTAATTAAAGGGAGCGCTGTGTCCAATCTGGATGTTGCGTGTTTACCATGGCGTGTAACTGTAAAACCGGTCTGGGTTTCATCCGCCTCCGCTGGAGCATTAATAGTTTTATAACGGGGGAGTGAGTGTGTTTTTCAGAGACTGCTTTGGTAAAACAAATCCCCTGATAATGGCGGATTAAACCATATAAACATGATTGTTACCTCAATTAGATACGCAGGGGTAAGGAAGAGAGTGAGAGAGAGACAGGGAGAGAGAGAGAGCGAGAGATTGAGGAAGGGAGAGAAGGAGTGAAAGAGAGATTGAGGGAGGGAGAAAGAGAGAGAGAGAGAAATAGCATAGGGAATTTGAGGAAAAGAGAAACAGAGAGAGAGAGGGGAGAGGGATAGATAAGAAATAAGTAGACAACGGCCTGGTTATGTGAAAGTTAGGGCTACAACGGCCTGGTAATGTGAAGGTTAGAGCTACAACGGCCTGGTAATGTGAAGGTTAGAGCTACAACGGCCTGGTTATGTGAAGGTTAGAGCTACAACGGCCTGGTTATGTGAAGGTTAGGGCTACAACAGCCTGGTTATGTGAAGGTTAGGGCTACAACGGCCTGGTTATGTGAAAATTAGGGCTACAACGGCCTGGTTATATGAAGGTTAGGGCTACAACGGCCTGGTAATTTGAAGGCTATTGCTACAATGGCCTGGTTATATGAAGGTTAGGGCTACAACAGCCTGGTTTTGTGATGGTTAGGGCTACAACGTCCTGGTTATGTGAAGGTTAGGGCTACAACAGCCTGGTTATGTGAAGATTAGGGCTACAACAGCCTGGTTATTTGAAGGTTAGTGCTACAACAGCCTGGTTATGTGAAGCTTAGGGCTACAACGGCCTGGTTATGTGAAGGTTAGGGCTACAACGGCCTGGTTATGTGAAGGTTAGGGCTACAACGGCCTGGTTATGTGATGTTAGGGCTACAACGGGCTGGTTATGTGAAGGTTAGGGCTACAACGGCCTGGTTATGTGAAGGTTAGGGCTACAACGGCATGGTTATGTGATGGTTAGGGCTACAACGGCCTGGTTATGTGAAGTTTAGGGCTACAACAGCCTGGTTATTTGAAGGTTAGGGCTACAATGGCCTGGTTATGTGATGGTTAGGGCTACAACGGCCTGGTTATTTGAAGGTTAGGGCTACAACGACCTGGTTATGTGAAAGTTAGGGCTACAACGGCCTGGTTATGTGATGGTTAGGGCTACAACGGTCTGGTTATTTGAAGGTTAGGGCTACAATGGCCTGGTTATGTGATGGTTAGGGCTGCAACGGCCTGGTTATTTCATCGAGTCAGATGTCTTATTCATCACATAACCATTTGATATTGACAATTATTTTTATGATTATTTCATTAGTAAAGTGGGCAAACTTAGGCAGCAAATGTCAACAACAAACAGTAAGCCATCATATTCATGCATTAAAAACAAATATTAAAAGAAAAGCATTGTAAGTTAGAAGTTAGTGTGGGAGAGGTGGAAAAGTTATTGTTATCGATCAATAATGACAAATCTCCTGGCATTGACAACTTAGATGGAAAGCTACTGAGGATGGTAGCTGACTCTATAGCCACTCATATCAATCATATATTTAATCTGAGTTCAGAGTAAAGGGTTTTTCCTCAGCCTGGAGGGTATCCAAAGTCTTTCCGCTACACAAGAATGGCAAAGTGGCCTTTACTGGTTCTAACAACCGACCTATCAGTTTGCTGCTAGCGCTTAGCACTGTTGGAAAAAAGTGTTTAACCAAATACAATGCTACTGTATTTCTCTATAAACAAATTAATAACATACTTTATTTATTTAGAATTGTATTAGGATCACCAACTACTCTTCCTAGACTCCAAACAGAAAACAAAACACAACAAATGAAATACATAACACTACATAAAACAATACATAATACAATGCAAAATATATAAAAATGTGTGTGTCTCTTCACAGTCCCCGTCATACCATAAGGTGTTCTTTTACCAGTTTTTTAAAATCTGATTGTATTGCTAGTTTGAGTTACCTGGGGTAGCAGAGAGTTTTGTTTAGTCATGGCTCTATTTCATTCTTTAGAGTATAAGATGTTGGGGGGGGGGGGGGGGGGGGGTGTTAAGCTGACACATGGAATTGTTTTAAGATGGTCATACTATGGATCGTTTATCTATTTTATTTAGAATAGATTTTTGCCTTTACTACTAAAGCCCATAGAAATGCATTGAATAACATATACACAATGGCAAAAAGGACATTAAAAAAAATATAAGAAACAAGGTTTTGAAGTGTCTTTCCTAAATCTAGGAGATATACTACATATTTCCTTAGTTTTTTTTTTATATCTTATTTTTTTACACATATTTAACCCCTTTTTTTTGGGTAGGCACAAAACTAACTTCATACTTACATTCATTTTTTTTAACCCGTACCGCTTACCTTCAGACGAGTCCCGTGAAACTTGTGGGGGTCATAGAGTAAAATGGAACAACATCGTATTCGTGGGAATCTCCCCTTTTCACAGTGGGGTCCCATTAGTTTTGTACGTCAAACTGACATTTACGTGAGGAGACTGACTTTCGGGATGTCTCAAGGTCTGACAAACACCGCTCTAGCTCTGCCATCTTTCATCGCAGATGTGAAAGTGCGACACTGATGAATGGATCCAATGCAAAAAAATATCTGTAGTTTAGACTGACTGATTTTGATGGGGATTTTTTTGTTATGTAACTTAGATTGACGTTCCGGTGCATCAATCGAACTCTAGGGTGTTAATACTGTGCATTTGAAAAATTAAAGGAGAGCCGCACACTCTAGGAGCTCAGATGCAATAATTGAATAACCGTTGTTTCGACAGACAAGCTGTCTTCATCAGGGGGTATAATGACAAACACTGCGGGTCACTAGTTTATATAGTGTCAAAGGACACACACAGATGTCTGTAATCATGGCCTGGTGTGGCCTGATATCATTGGTTAATCTTCAGATATAAAAATAACATACCAAAAACATGGATAGCATACGATCATAGATACAATTTGGCTGCATAGGCCTACAAACATTTACAATAGCAAAATCACAATAATCACAAGAATGACTTCAGATCAAAGTCTACCTTGAGACCGAAGGGAGCAAGGGTCTTTAAATTAAAGATCCAGGCAGCCTCTCGTTTCAACAATAAATTGTCGAGGTCACACCCTCTCCTAGGGAGGGTGACATGTTCGATGCCGATATAACATAGGGACGAAATCGAGTGGTTTTCTTCCAAAAAGTGGGCCGCAACTGGGTAAGTCAAGTTTTTGCACCCAGTGGTGCTACGATGCTCCGAGATTCATACTTTTAATTCGTGCTTTGTTTTACCCACATACATTTTTACCACAAGGACAAGTTATAAGATAAATAACTGCCTTAGTGGAGCACGTGATAACACCTTTGATTGGGATCTGTTTCCCTGTTTGGGGGAGTTTGAAGGATCTACATTTATAAGTGCCATTGCATTGAGCACAGCCATTACACTTGTAATTTCCATCTAGTAGGGGCGCAAATAGACATTGTGCAGGGATATCTTGGGGTGGTAAATCAGAGTTATTAAATTATTGCATCTGAGCTCCTAGTGTGCGGCTCTCCTTTAATTTTTCAAGTGTTCTACTCCGCTAACCAGCACCTCGCCTGAACAGGTGTGCGTTTCTTTCACCTCTAGATTAATACAGCCTCTGTCCTGGACCTGGGAACTGTGAAGAGACCTCTGGCTGCACGTCTTGTGTGGTACTGATGAGTGTCTGAACTGTGTGCCACCTGCTTTAACAGACAGTTCAGTACCTTTAACCAATCAACACCTCGCACAAAGACCAATAGCGATGCAGTAAATCTCTCCTCAACTTTGAGCCAGGAGAGATTGACATGCACGCAACTGACATTCACCCTCTGTGTACGTCTAACTGCAATACTGCTCCTCTGTTCTAGACCAACTGCAATTCTCCTTTGTCCTTCTTTGCCTCACATGACCACTCAACTGGGCAGTAGTCCAGGTGTGACAAAACTAGGGCCTGTTTGACCTGCCTGGTTGATTTAGATGTCAAGAAAGCAGATCAACACCTAATCATGGAGAGACCTCTTCCCATTTTAGCAACCATTGAGTCTATACAGTATGTTTTGTCCATGACAGCTTGCTATCTAGGGTTACACCCAGCAATTTAGTCTCATCTTGCTCAGTCGCCACATTATTCAGTAATAGATCTAGATGAGGTTTAGGGTTGAGTGAGTGACTTGTCCCAAAAACAATGGTTTTTTATATATATATATATATTTTTTTTTGTGTGTGTGTGTGTGTGTGTGTGTGTGTGTGTGTGTGTGTGTGTGTGTGTGTGTGTGTGGGGGGTGTAATTTGGAGTATTCAGAATAGTCAGTTTGCATGAGGTATGTGTGTGTAACGTTATGTCCTCCAGCTGTCATGATGGAATCGTAAGGACAATGTTTATAACAATAGTAACACAACGTATTATAATAACATATTATAATACTTTTCTTGTCCCACCCTCGCTCTCCTGACTGTCTAACACCAACATCTCTCTCTCTCCCTCTCTCTCCCTCTCTCTCTCTCTCTCTCTCTCTCTCTCTCTCTCTCTCTCTCTCTCTCGCTCTCTCAGGAGTCTAGGTGGTGGTGGTGGTGTCCATGGGTCCCGTCATGCCCCCCAGTAAGAAGCCCGAGGCGTCTGGCATCAGCGTGGCCAGCGCCAGCCTCTCCCACCTCTACCAGGCCAGCTCGCTGCAGGAGGCAGAGGAACTGGACCTGGCCTTCCCCGCCCCCTTGGCCCTCTCCTTGGCACCCCTCACCGGCGGGGCCGCCAAGCCTGAGAAAGGCACCGCCACCCCAGGTATGGAGGACGAGGAGTTGACCAACCTCAACTGGCTCCATGAGAGCAAGAACCTGCTCAACAGCTTCGGAGACCCTGTCCTGCGCAGCGTCAGCCCCGTCGGTGGCGAAGGGGGTGTTGCCGGTAACCGCGGCGATGGGGACCACGACAACATGCCGCCATCGCCGATAGCGGGCGGGGACCTGCCGTACGACGCCGATCGGAACCCCAACTGTAAGCCTCCCTATTCCTTCAGCTGCCTGATCTTCATGGCCATTGAAGACGCTCCGTCCAAGAGGCTGCCGGTGAAGGAGATATACAACTGGATCCTAGAACACTTCCCCTACTTTGCCAATGCTCCCACAGGCTGGAAGAACTCTGTCAGGCACAACCTGTCCCTCAATAAGTGCTTCAAGAAGGTTGACAAGGACAGGAGCCAGGTAAGAAGGATGAGGAGAAGTAGGAGGGCATACACAGACGGACATACTGAACACATTCACATGATTTACACACACAGACAAACACTCGCCATAGTAAAGTACAGAAAGGGCTCTATTTTAAGATGGCGTTAAGGCGGCGCTAGTGTCAAACGCCCTAATGCCAGGGTCAGCAATTTACCTGTCTTATATCAGCTTGCTTGCGCTCAGACGGGAGGTGTGTTCTTAAAAACATGATTCCTAAGTGCTAATTTCAGGCAGCGCTGATAAGGATATTTAAGACCAACCAAAAGCTGGTTTTAGCAGTAACGCAGTAGGTTATGTCATGAAATTTGACAGCAGAAACACAGCCTATCCAGCTGTGACGCACACTGCCCATATGCGCATGAAACAAGAATAGCATAGTGTGCTTTTGGTGCATGTATACATCGTATTTAGAAACATAAAAAACTCATTTGGATTTTTTAAATTAAAAACCAGGCATAGCCTGGTGATTATCTATCTAGGCATGGCACCTTCAGGGTGATTATCAACTGGGCACGGCACCAGGAGAAGGAGAGCAGGCCCTACTGTCGGAAGGAGGCGCAACGATGGAAAAAACATTTTAGAAAATGACACGCCTTCCTAAAATGGGTTATAACTCCAGTTCTGTATGTGATATTAAGATTCTAACAACAACACTGTGTTTTATAGACGTATTTAGGAAACGTCAAGGACGGAGGGGGGCATGACTTTAAAAATGGTAAAATGGTGGAGTAATACAAAAACTACATTCATTAGCAGTCCAAATGACCGCTTTAGTGGTCCTAGTGTTAACCCTTTACAAAACCTTACTTTAGTGGTCCTAGTGTTAACCCTTTACAAAACCTTACTTTAGTGGTCCTAGTGTTAACCCTTTACAAAACCTTAACCCTTAACCTTTACATTTCGTAATCCCATGACTCCGGATCTGAAGGTTGTGTGTTAAATCCCAGTTGTGGAACCTTGTTTAAAAAAAAAAAAACTGTACCTATCAAAAACCTTAAGCCTTAACTTCGAAATGTAATGTTTGGAGACACAGAACGATACTGAGCAGGAGTAAACCCAGGATGTCAAAAACACTTTGAAATGTGACGTTTGGAGAAAGATCTTGTTGGTGGTATGCTTAGTTTTAATTGTCATTGATGTTTTGTTTGAATTATAAATTCCTGCACTGCAGCCTATCATTTAATGAATAATTGGGCAGGTGTGATTTTCAGATAACTGTTTGATAAATTAATTGCTTATCACTTGTAGAAAGTAAAGTCCCATGTGTATGCGTTTGTGTGTGTATGATTGACTGTAAGCAGCAAATTGCTCTGTAGCAGATCAGACCGGAGATACGCTTCACACAGCCATGGCGAGCCAGACTCTGGATAGTGGGCTTGGGGATTCCCTGGATGTTATCACAGAGAACTTTGTGGTGACACTTGGCGCCTCCTTTTCCGATTCCCTTCGCCTCTTCTTTTCTTTTTAAAAACCAACATGACCGAGTTTTCACCAAGCATGTTTGAAATGATGATCTACAGTTTGAAGATTAACAGTCTGTGGTGTTTTAAAACGGATAATTACGATTTCCCTCCTTTTGTAAAATCCCAATTAATGGCAGATGATAGACAATCATCATTTGGCAGCTGGCATTATCTGTTTTTATGAAGACAGATCTCTGACAGACCACATTGAGTACCACAGTATGAGTTTGAAATGGTTCCAAAGAAAAATCTGGCACATTGAAAACAAAGAAAACATTCTGTATGATGCAATCCTGCTCTGTGTGTGTGCGTTGTGCATTCATGTGTGTGTGTGAACAATCACTGACAAATTAGATGAATATGCTTTAGGGAAGTCTCTGATTTGCTTATGCTAATAAAGATATTTACCGTGAGGCCATAATCATCAGTCACTGACTTGGACAGGTTTAATAGATTTACTTTAGTACATTACCAGGGTGTGTGTGTAGTGTCGCTCGGGAGAGTGTGAGAGTTAGAAAGAGTTAGCGTTGAGGTTGAATAGAGTTTCATACAGGTCTATGTGTGTTTGTGTGTGCACTGTTTCAACTTTTTATTCGCCACGTGTACAAGATACAACAGATGTAGAATATTACAGTGACATTGTTACCTTGAGAGCTCTTTCCAACAATACAATGAGAATAATAAGTTAGAAATTAGAATAAAAAATAAAAGTACGAATAAAATCCACACAAGAACTATGATGAGAGTTAAATAAACACAAGAATGCAAGTATATACAGGTTAGTGTCAGTACCTTAATCAATGTGTAGTGGTACTGGAGTGACTGAGGTGGGTTTATACATAAAAAGTGACTGGTAGTCGAATCAAATCAAATCAAATTGCATTTGTCACATGCGCCGATTACAACAGGTGTAGACCTTACAGTGGAATGCTTACTTATAAGCCCTTAATTTAACCAACAATGCTTTAAAGAATTTTTAAGGATCTGGCCCTTTTCTTCAATTTTCGCCTAAAATGACATACCCAAATCTAACTGCTTGTAGCTCAGGCCCTGAAGCAAGGATATGCATATTCTTGATACCATTTGAAAGGAAACACTTTGAAGTTTGTGGAAATGTGAAATTAATGTAGGAGAATATAACACATTAGATCAGGTAAAAGATAATACAAACAAAAAGACATGCGTTTTCAATTTTTTTTCTTCATCATCTTTGAAATGCAAGAGAAAGGCCATAATATATTATTGCAGTTTAGGTGCAATTTCGATTTTGGCCACTAGATGGCATGAGTGTGTGCAAAGTTTCAGATTTATCCAGTGAAGCATTGCAATCCTGGAACAATATTTTGTATCAAGTTTGCCCAAATGTGGTGAATTGGTCAATTGCTACATTTTCAAGTACATAACTATAGAGAACATACAAAAATGATATGGTAATACAACATTTCAGTTTACACACTCCCAGGAAGGTCATGCATGATGGCTCATTAGCTTATACACTAACTTTCTCACATCTAGATGGCCGGGCGGGGTGGGTGTGGAGACAGAGACAGCAGGGGTTCAAACTGTAGAACCCAGTTCCTACATTTGAATATAAAAATGGATTTTATCAAACAAAACTATGCTACATTTTATCTCTGGGACCCTCAGGATGACAAATCAGAGCAAGAGTACTGAATGTAAGTACATTATTTACCTTCAGAGGTGAATGTATCAAACCAGTTGCCGTGATATGTTTTTTGTTGTTGTGCACTCTCCTCAAACAACAGCATGGCATTTTTTCACTGTAATAGCTACTGTAAATTGGACAGTGCAGTTAGATTAACAAGAATTTAAGCTTCCTGCCCATATAAGACATTTCTATGTCCTAGAAAGTTTGCTGTTACTTACAGCTGTCATGCTAATCACATTAGCGCACGTTAGCTCAACCGTCCCGTTGCTCTGTAATTGTTTTAAAGTCTCCATTGGTCTCATGGTGAAATATTTAAGCGGTTTCCTTCCTCTCATGCAGTTTCCTTCCTCTGGGTGTATTGATACACCATCCAAAGCGTAATTAATAACTTCGCCATGCTCAAAGGGATACTCAACGTCTGCTTTTTGTTTTTACCTATCTACCAATAGGTGCCCTTCTTCGCAAGGCATTGGAAAACCTCCCTGGTCTTTGTGGTTGAATCTGTGTTTGAAATTCACTGCTCGACTGAGGGACCCTACAGATAATTGTATGTGTGGGTTACGGAGATGAGGAAGTTATTAAAAAATCATCTTAAACACTATTATTGCACTAATATTGAGTCCATGCAACTTATTATGTGACTTGTTAAGCACATTTTTACTCCTGAGCTGTGGTTCGAATACCCATACTAACATACAGTTTACTACAGACTTAATGAGTATATACTACATACTATATACTATTAGTTAATTTTAGTATACTGTAAACAAATGTTATCCTTTCAATTGAGTGTACTAGCGCTTTGCCTGTCTACCAGAAGTTGATGCTGTTGCTATGCAACCTCTTGCTAGCTTGTTAGCATAACAAATTACTAGCTAGACATTTTATGACTTCGGGTGTGGTCTTAAATTCAATCTGGAGTGCCAGAGTGCGCTCAGAGTGCACTCTGGGCATTCGTAAATTCAGAGCATTGTCAGATTGTCAATTTGTAAATTCACAGCGTTTCGCTCTGGGAGCGTTCAGAGTGCATACTGGACGCTCTAGCCAAGGAGTAGGGTTGATTCAAGCGTTCTGACCTTACAACTGCAGTAAAGCACCCAAGCTAACTGGCTAACTTGCTAGCTACTTCCAGATACAAATGAGAGAACATCTCACTCTGACCATTTTATTCCCCCTAGCAGAGCTTGTTAGGCAGTTTTCATGTTATCCAGTGTTGGTGACTCTAACTCCTGCTGGCAACTATTGAATTATGCTTTTTTGCCGACGTTTACTGACACTAGCCATAGTCAACGGGTGTTGAGCGTTCGTAAATTCATCAGTTATTCTGCGCTTTGGTAGACTCAGACGATAGTGCTCTGAAATCAGAGTAAATAGCCAGAGCGAATTTACGAAAGCACCCGAATGTCCATTGAGAACGCACAACGACTATACCACTTTGCTAAAATTGACGGGAATAATCAAGTCAATAAACATTGGGTAGTTAGTTAGATAGAATATAGTTAATATACTGGCAAGTTTGATGTATAAGTAGCCAACTAACGTTAGGTAGCTAGCCGACATACTGGTACATAATGCTGTAATGATATGCTATGTGGTTCGTAAGGATAGCGTAACTACCAAATTGTCAGCCAACATAACGTGTAAGGTAACTTATTTGAAAAGTCATTACATTATTACATTGCTCAACATTTTCTTAACATTAGTTAAAGCAATGAATTTGTATCTGCTCTCGTCTGACTTTTTACTGCCATTTTCTTCAAATCTGAAAACAATGTAAAGCCACGCCCATTTTCCGAAGAATTGCATTATGGGCCCTAAAAGCACGGAAATAGTGTCACTGTTTGTATACTTCGTATTTTGGCGAACGTAGTACAACGTCCAGGAACCTTTGGCATACTAACTATATCCATACAATGACCAATAAGCATACTATATTCTCAATTTAGGTCACAAATAATACAGTTAGTGCAGTTAGGTTGAGTATTCGAACACAGCTCTGAACTTATTTAGGCTTTCCATACTAAAGGGGTTGAATACTTATCGACTCATGACATTTCAGCTTTTCATTTTTAATTAATTTGTGAACATTTCTAAAACTTAATTCCACTTTGATATTATGGGGTATTGTGTGTAGTTTAGTAACACACAATCTAAATTTAATCCATTTTAAATTCAGGCTGTAACACAACAAAATGTGGAAAAAGCCAAGAGGTCTGAATACTTTTTGAAGGCAAGTATGTGTGCAAAGCATATTATTTTTTTTATAATGTCCACATGATATGACAAAAATGCATGGATGTGTGTTTGATTTGTTTGTGTGTCTGTACGTGTTTTTGTGTATACTAGGTTACACATACTAGGTTACATATACTAGGTTAGATTACACATACAATGTTGCACATACTAGGTTACACATACTAGGTTACACATACTGGGTTAGGTTACACATAATAGGTTAGGTCACATATACTAGGTTACACATACTAGGTTAGGTTACATATACTAGATTACACATACTAGGTTAGGTTACACATAATAGGTTAGGTCACATATACTAGGTTACACATACTAGGTTAGGTTACATATACTAGGTTACACATACTAGGTTAGGTTACACATACTGGGTTAGGTTACACATAATAGGTTAGGTCACATATACTAGGTTACACATACTAGGTTAGGTTACATATACTAGGTTACACATACTAGGTTAGGTTACACATACTAGGTTAGGTTACATATACTAGGTTACACATACTAGGTTAGGTTACATATACTAGGTTACACATACTAGGTTAGGTTACATATACTAGGTTACACATACTAGATTAGGTTACACATACTAGGTTACACATACTAGGTTAGGTTACATATACTAGGTTACACATACTAGGTTAGGTTACATATACTAGGTTACACATACTAGATTAGGTTACACATACTAGGTTACACATACTAGGTTCGGTAACACATAATAGGTTAGGTTACACATACTAGGTTGCACATACTAGGTTACATATACTAGGTTACACATACTAGGTTAGGTTACATATACTAGGTTACACATACTAGGTTAGGTTACATATATTAGGTTACACATACTAGGTTAGGTTACATATACTAGGTTACACATACTAGGTTAGGTTACATATACTAGGTTACACATACTAGGTTAGGTTATATATACTAGGTTACACATACTAGGTTAGGTTACATATACTAGGTTACACATACTAGGTTAGGTTACATATACTAGGTTACACATACTAGGTTAGGTTACATATACTAGGTTACACATACTAGGTTAGGTTACATATACTAGGTTACACATACTAGGTTAGGTTATATATACTAGGTTACACATACTAGGTTAGGTTACATATGCTTTGTTTTTATGTTTCACTGTACCAGTCTTTGTTAATGAGTTAATAACGATGCTAACAGGACGTGTGTGTGTGTGTGTGTGTGTGTGTGTGTGTGTGTGTGTGTGTGTGTGTGTGTGTGTGTGTGTGTGTGTGTGTGTGTGTGTGTGTGTGTGTGTTGTGTGTGTGTGTGTGTGTGTGTGTGTGTGTGTGTGTGTGTGTGTGTGTGTGCTAAACTGTTTAATGAATGAGTGAGATGAATGTGCCTGTTTTTATTAGACTTTCCCTACTAATGCATTCATCCATTATGCTATGGAACAGAGAGAAGAGGAGAGGAGAGAAGAAGAGAGGATATGAGGAGAGGATATGATGAAAGGAGAGAGGATAGGAGGAGAGAAGAGAGCTGAAAAGACGAGGGGAGAGGAGGAGAGGAGGGGACAAGATAGCGGAAGAGAGGAGGCGAGAGGAGGAGAGAGGAGGGAAGAGGAGGAGAGATGAGAGGAGAGGAGAGAGAAGGGGAGAATATAGCAGAAAAGAGGAGGTGAGAAGAGAGGAAAGGAGGAGAAGAGAGGAGGAGAGAGGAGGGAAGAGTAGGATAGGTGAGAGGAGAGAGAAGGGGAGAGGAAAGGAGGAGAGGAGGGGAGAGGAAAAGAGAGGAGCGGAGAGGAGGAGAAGAGAGGAGGGGAGAGGAAGAGACAGGAGAGGAGAGGAAAGGAGGAGAAGAGAGGCGGGGAGAGGAGAGGGAAGTGGAGAAGAGAGCAGAAGAGAGGAGAGGAGGGGGGAGAAGAGAGGATCATAATGTGAAGTTTTGTCTGTTGGTTAAAGTGGTAGTGTGATGTGAGATGTCAAGGTCTTAATGTATCATGGTATAGGGGATGTTCTAGTTTAAGGGATGTTCTAGTATAGGGGATGTTCTAGTATAGGGGATGTTCTAGTATAGGGGATGATCTAGTATAGGGGATGTTCTAGTATAGGGGATGTTCTAGTATAGGGGATGTTCTAGTATAGGGGATGTCCTAGTATATGGGATGTTCTAGTATAGGGGATGTTCTAGTATAGGGGATGTTCTAGTATAGGGGATGTTCTAGTATAGGGGATGATCTAGTATAAGGTATGTTCTAGTATAGGGGATGTTCTAGTATAGGGGATGTTCTAGTATAGGGGATGTTCTAGTATAGGGGATGATCTAGTATAGGGGATGTTCTAGTATAGGGGATGTGCTAGTATAGGGGATGTTCTAGTATAGGGGATGTCCTAGTATATGGGATGTTCTAGTATAGGGGATGTTCTAGTATAGGGGATGTCCTAGTATAGGGAATGTTCTAGTATAGGGAATGTTCTAGTATAGGGGATGTTCTAGTATAGGGGATGTTCTAGTATAGGAGATGTTCTGGTATAGGGGATGTTCTAGTATAGGGGATGTTCTAGTATAGGGGATGTGCTAGTATAGGGGATGTTCTAGTATAGGGGATGTTCTACTATAGGGAATGTTCTAGTATAGGGGATGTTCTAGTATAGGGGATGTTCTAGTATAGGGGATGTGCTAGTATAGGGGATGTGCTAGTATAGGGGATGTTCTAGTATAGGGGATGTTCTAGTATAGGGGATGTCCTAGTATAGGGAATGTTCTAGTATAGGGGATGTTCTAGTATAGGGGATGTTCTAGTATAGGAGATGTTCTAATATAGGGATGCTCTAATATGGAGTGATGTGATAGTTCAAACTGTGTGTAGTTGTAGCAGGATTTCTGCAGATACCTAATGTAGGTGTGTGTGTGAACACCTCACACACACATTCATGAGGTGCCAAACTGAAACATTGTGTTCATAAACAGCGCCATGGAAACCAAGGACACTGTGACTGCCACAAACACACACACGCACGCGCACACGCACACGCACACACACAATCTGGCAATGTCAAAAATCCTGCTACTACTACACACAGTTTGAACTGTCACATCACTCCATACTAGAACATCCCCTATACTAGAACATCCCCTATACTAGAACATCCCCTATACTAGAACATCCCCTATACTAGAACATCCTCTATAATAGAACATCCCCTATACTAGAACATCCCCTATACTAGAACATCCCCTATACTAGGATATCCCTTATAATAGATCATCCCCTATAATAGATCATCCCCTATACTAGAACATCCCCTATACTAGAACATCCCCTATAATAGAACATCCCCTATACTAGAACATCCCCTATACTAGAACATCCCCTATACTAGAACATCCCCTATACTAGAACATCCCCTATACTAGATCATCCCCTATACTAGAACATCCCCTATACTAGGACATCCCCTATACTAGATCATCCCCTATACTAGAACATCCCCTATACTAGATCATCCCCTATACTAGAACATCCCCTATACTAGGACATCCCCTGTACTAGAACATCCCCTATACTAGGCCTCTTTCTCTCTCTCTTCCTCTGTCTCTCTCTCTATTCCTCTCTCTCTCTGTCTCTTTCGCTCTCTATTTCTCTCACTCAAATGGTAAACATTGATTTAAATCTTGATTAATGTTAATTTTTTCTCTTGTTTTCCTGGTCACCATGGCAACATGCAGATTGAAGGGATTAATAGCACTAAGTGGCAGAGTGCTGAGTGACAGGCCGTACAGATCCAGACAGATAAGATTATCAAAACCAAAATAAATATTTAATCTGTATTGAAATGAGAACATCTGATTTACAAATAGAGGAGTCGGTCTATATTGGTGACAGCAGTATTCAGACTTTACCTTGACACTTTCTTTATTGCAGTGTGTGTATATGCATCTCTCTCTCTCTCTCTGTGTGTGTGTGTGTGTGTGTGTGTGTGTGTGTGTGTGTGTGTGTGTGTGTGTGTGTGTGTGTGTGTGTGTGTGTGTGTGTGTGTGTGTGTGTGTGTGTGTGTGTGTGTGTGTGTGTGTGTTGAGATAAATGTGTGTCATTCTTGATAATGGGTTGTTCGTAGTCTTGTAATAATATGTGGCCTGTTTGTCAGTATGTGAGATTCTGCTGTGTGTGTGAGTATCCTGTTTACTTATCTACACAGAGGAACATGATCGTCATTGAAAGGAGACACAGGGAAAGAGCATCCCTCTCTCTGCAATCACTTTCCTCCCTCCCTTCCTCCCTCCGTCCCTGGACAGTTTTATCTCAATCTATTCATTCAAAGACTCAATCATTGTTTTGTTGTCTCTACCGTCTTGCCCTTTGCTGTTGTCTGTGCCCAATAATTTTTGTACCATGTTTTGTGCTGCTACCATGTTGTGTTGCTACCGTGTTGTTGTCATGTTGTGTTGCAATCATGCTGTGTTGTCATGTGTTGCTGCCATGCTATGTTGTTGTCTTAGGTCTCTCTTTATGTAGTGTTGTGTTGTCTCTCTTGTCGTGACGTGTGCTTTGTCCTATATATATTCATTTTTTTATCCCAGCCCCCCGTCCCCGCAGGAGGCCTTTTGCCTTTTGGTAGGCTGTCATTGTAAATAAGAATTTGTTTTTAACTGACTTGACTAGTTAAATTAAGGTTAAATAAAAAATTACAAAATTAAAAATCCCTCCCTTCCTCCCACTCTCTCTCTGTCTCTCTGTCTCCCTCTCCCCACCTTCTTCCACCATCCCCTGCTTTCCCCATCTCTCTCTGTTTATCTCTATGCCTCTACTCTCTCTCTTTTCCTCTACTCTCTCTCTCTCTCTCATAGTGGGCGTATTATCAGAGAGGTCATTGGGGTTATTCTGATGTTACTAATCCAGCAGCAGGTCAGGGTAGGCAGGTTGACCCTGTGTTCGCTCTGCCCCCAGTCCCCACCATGGACCCTCTGCCCCCAGTCCCCACCATGGACCCTCTGCCTGCCACTATACCAGCCCTGCCCTTTCTCTGCCCCCAGTCCCCACCATGGTCCCTCTGCCTGCCACTATCCCAGCCCTGTCCTTTCTCTGCCCCCAGTCCCCACCATGAATCCTCTGCCCCCAGTCCCCACCATGGACCCTCTGCCTGCCACTATCCCAGCCCTGTCATTTCTCTGCCCCCAGTCCCCACCATGGACCCTCTGCCTGCCACTATCCCAGCCCTGTCATTTCTCTGCCCCCAGTCCCCACCATGGACCCTCTGCCTGCCACTATCCCAGCCCTGTCCTTTCTCTGCCCCCAGTTCCCACCATGAATCCTCTGCCCCCAGTCCCCACCATGGACCCTCTGCCTGCCACTATCCCAGCCCTGCCCTTTCTCTGCCCCCAGTCCCCACCATGGACCCTCTGCTTGCCACTATCCCAGCCCTGCCCTTTCTCTGCCCCCAGCCCCCACCATGGTCCCTCTGCTCCCAGCCCCCTGTCCCTCTGCTTCCAGCCTCCTGTCCCTCTGCTTCCAGCCTCCTGTCCCTCTACTTCCAGGCCCCTGTCCTCCAGACTTGCACTCTACCCCATCCCCGTCCACATGCCTCCAGCTCCTACCCCTAACCTCTACCCCTAGTCCCTACCCCTAATCCCTACCCCTACCCCTAGTCCCTACCCCTAACCTCTACCCCTAGTCCCTACCCCTAATCCCTACCCCTAACCCCTAGTCCCTACCCCTAACCTCTACCCCTAGTCCCTACCCCTAATCCCTACCCCTAACCCCTAGTCCCTACCCCTAACCTCTACCCCTAGCCCTCCCCTAGCCCACCCCTAACCCTCCCCTACCCCTAGTCCCTACCCCCCTCTCCCCTAGTCCCCCCCGTCCCACTCCTAATCCCTACCCCTAACCCCTAGTCCCTACCCCTAACCCCTACCCCTAGGCCCTACCCCTAGTCCCTACCCCTAACCCCTACCCCAGCGCCCTACCGCTAACCTCTACCCCTAGTCCCTACCCCTAGTCCCTACCCCTAGTCCCTACCCCTAATCCCTACCCCTAACCCCTAGTCCCTACCCCTAACCTCTACCCCTAGTCCCTACCCCTAGTCCCTACCCCTAACCCCTACCCCTAGTCCCTACCCCTAACACGGAACCCAAACCAGCTGTACGCGTGCGCCATCGTGCGCCATCATGCATACATTTATTTTGTCCCCCCCACCAAACGCAATCACGACACGCAGGTTAAAATATTTAAAAAAACTCTGAACCAATTACATTAATTTGGAGACAGGTCGACATTTATGGCAATTTAGCTAGCTAGCTTCCACTTGCTAGCTAATTTGACCTATTTTGCTAGCTTGCTGTTGCTAGCTAATTTGTCCTGGGATATAAACATTGAGTTGTTATTTTATCTGAAATGCACAAGGTCCTCTACTCCAACAATTAATCCACACATAAAAATGGTCAACCAAATTGTTTCTAGTCATCTCTCCTCCTTCCATGCTTTTTCTTCACTTGACTTTATACTGAGATTGGCAACTTTCATAAATTAGGTGCATTACCACCACTGACCTCGTTTGTCTTTCAGTCACCCACGTGGGTATAACCAATGAGGAGATGGCACATGGGTACCTACTTCTATATACCAGTGAGGAGATGGGAGAGGCAGAATTCGCAGCGCGATCTGCGTCACAAATAGAACTGACTTCTATTTTAGCTGTTGGCAACGCAGACGCTCGTTGGCGCGATTGAGCAGTGTGGGTGCAATAATTGAATAATATAGATTTCTAAATATATTTTGCAACGCTCGCGCACGCGACGTGAGCGGTGTAGTCAGGCTGTGATCTTTACCCCTAATCACTAGTCCCTACCCCTAATCCCTACATTTAGTCCCTACTCCTAACCCCTAATCTTTACCCCTAATCACTAGTCCCTACCCCTAATCCCTACCCCTAGTCCCTGCCCATAATCCCTACGGTTTACCCCTAATCCCTACCCCTAGTCCCTACCCCTACTCCCTACCCCTAGTCCCTACCCCTAAACCCTACCCCTAGTCCCTACCCCTAGTCCCTACCCTGTCCCTACCCCAAGTCCCTAATCCCTACCCCTAATACCTACCACTAGTCCCTACCCCTAACACCTACCCCTAATCCCTACCCATAGACCCTACCCCTAGTCCCTACCCTTTAATAGGCGCTTACACTTACCCCTTGTCCTTACCCCTAACCTCTACCCCTAGAGACTACCCCTAGTCCCTACCCCTAGTCCCTACCCCTAACACCTACCCCTAGGCCCTACCCCAAGTCCCTACCCCCTGCCCCCTACCCCCAGCGCCCTACCCCTAGCTCCCTACCCCTAGCTCCCTACCCTAAGTCCTCAGTTCATGGTCTCTCTCAGTCCCGCGAAGTGTAAAATGTAATCAACAAAGCTACATTTTCTGCATATCAGACAAAAAGTATGAAGCTAGTTTGAATATATATATATATATATATATATTATATATATATATATATATATATATATATATATATATATATATTGATTTTAGCATTGGCAAAATGGCTTAGTCTTGTAATGAGGAGCCAATAAAACTTAGCTAGATGAATACATTTTGGGGAATTCTGAAATGTATTGGAATAAATGACCAAACTATAAAACTAGCTAGCTAGTAATGGGTAACTGTAGCTAGCTAAGTACCTGACAGCTAGCTATGTTAGCTTACTAGGTACATTAATACTGTAGCTAGCTAAGTACCTGACAGATAGCTATGTTAGCTTACTAGGTACATTAATAGCTTCAGGTTGGTTGTTTTTAAGCTCAAATTCATTTTTTTTTTTTTTTTAAATTCAGGTCACTACCGATAACTACAATACAACTACTGACAGCTATTCAGGTCACTACTGATAACTACAATACATCTACTGACAGCTATTCAGGTCACTACTGATAACTACAATACAACTACTGACAGCTATTCAGGTCACTACTGATAACTACAATACAACTACTGACAGCTATTCAGGTCACTACTGATAACTACAATACAACTACTGACAGCTATTCAGGTCACTACTGATAACTACAATACATCTACTGACAGCTATTCAGGTCACTACTGATAACTACAATACATCTACTGACAGCTATTCAGGTCACTACTGATAACTACAACACAACTACTGACAGCTATTCAGGTCACTACTGATAACTACAATACATCTACTGACAGCTATTCAGGTCACTACTGATAACTACAATACAACTACTGACAGCTATTCAGGTCACTACTGATAACTACAACACAACTACTGACAGCTATTCAGGTCACTACTGATAACTACAATACATCTACTGACAGCTATTCAGGTCACTACTGATAACTACAATACATCTACTGACAGCTATTCAGGTCACTACTGATAACTACAATACATCTACTGACAGCTATTCAGGTCACTACTGATAACTACAACACATCTACTGACAGCTATTCAGGTCACTACTGATAACTACAACACAACTACTGACAGCTATTCAGGTCACTACTGATAACTACAATACAACTACTGACAGCTATTCAGGTCACTACTGATAACTACAACACAACTACTGACAGCTATTCAGGTCACTACTGATAACTACAATACAACTACTGACAGCTATTCAGGTCACTACTGATAACTACAATACATCTACTGACAGCTATTCAGGTCACTACTGATAACTACAATACATCTACTGACAGCTATTCAGGTCACTACTGATAACTACAACACAACTACTGACAGCTATTCAGGTCACTACTGATAACTACAATACATCTACTGACAGCTATTCAGGTCACTACTGATAACTACAATACAACTACTGACAGCTATTCAGGTCACTACTGATAACTACAACACAACTACTGACAGCTATTCAGGTCACTACTGATAACTACAATACATCTACTGACAGCTATTCAGGTCACTACTGATAACTACAATACATCTACTGACAGCTATTCAGGTCACTACTGATAACTACAATACATCTACTGACAGCTATTCAGGTCACTACTGATAACTACAACACATCTACTGACAGCTATTCAGGTCACTACTGATAACTACAACACAACTACTGACAGCTATTCAGGTCACTACTGATAACTACAACACAACTACTGACAGCTATTCAGGTCACTACTGATAACTACAATACAACTACTGACAGCTATTCAGGTCACTACTGATAACTACAACACAACTACTGACAGCTATTCAGGTCACTACTGATAACTACAATACAACTACTGACAGCTATTCAGGTCACTACTGATAACTACAATACAACTACTGACAGCTATTCAGGTCACTACTGATAACTACAATACAACTAATGACAGGTATTCAGGTCACTAACATTAACTACAATACGTCATTGTCATCACAACAACAATGCCCTGCAATCAGTCAGCCTTCTCATAGTGCACACACACACACGCCCCACACACACACACACACACACACACACACACACCACACACACACACACACACACACACACACACAGTTCAGACATCCCTGTCTGTTCTCTGTGTGTTGTGACTCAGAGGCCAGTGGAGTTCATGGTACACTAGAAAAGCCCTTCACTCCAGTGGTTTGTAGACCTCGTTTTATAGAGGGAGGGAGGGAGGGAGGGAGGGAGGGAGGGAGGGAGGGAGGGAGGGAACGAGGGAGGGAGGGAAAGACGGAGAAGGAGGGAGAGAGAGACGGAGAGAGAGGGAAAGACGGAGAAGGAGAGAAAAAGAGAGAGGGAAAGACGGAGAGAGAGAGAGATAGGGAGGGAAAGACAGAGGGAGAGAGGGATAGATGGAGAGAGGGAGAGAGAGAGAGGGAAAGACGGAGAGGGAGAGAGGGAAAGACGGAGAGGGAGAGAGAGAGAGACAGAGGGAGAGAGGGAGAGAGAGGGAAAGACGGAGAGAGAGAGGGAAAGACAGAGAGGGAGAGAGAGTGAGAGGCAGATTGAGAGAGGTTGAGAGACAGAGAGGGAGAGAGAGAGAGAGAGAGAGGCAGATTGAGAGAGATTGAGAGACAGCGAGGGAGAGAGAGAGAGAGAGGTTGAGAGACAGCGAGGGAGAGAGAGAGGGAAGGAGAGCGGGGAATACCCACAGTAAGCACCATTATTTGTGTTCTCTTGATCATGGTATGAATGCGCTGTCAGAAAGCGAGAGAGATGGAGGTGGAAGGGAGCCAAGTAATTGCATTTATCCAACCAGGGAGGGAGGAGAAGAGTTGAATTAGAGATGGGGTGATGTGTTTACATATTGCTAGTGAGAGGGGAGATCTCAGTGATATTTCCACTGTTGATCCTGGCAGCGTGGGCCCAAAGGGAACACCTCAAAGTGTTGTCTGGGCATGCGGGAGTGAGTCACAATGCTTTACACTGTCTTCATTCTGAGTTGATTTATTTTTCAACTGTAAAGACAGTTGAATTGACCACACAGTAAAGTTTTTCAGTGGCTGCATCTGTGTGACAAATGTAGAATGTTTTCTTTTTGAGAATAACTGTGTGTGTGTGTGTGTGTGTGTGTGGGTGTGTGTGTGTGTGTGTGTGTGTGTGTGTGTGTGTGTGTGTGTGTGTGTGTGTGTGGGTGTGTGTGTGTGTGTGTGTGTGGTGTGTGGTGTGTGTGTGTGCTTGTAGTCAGAGACACATGTCATATACACCCATAACCTCCTGTTTCGAGGCAGAGGGGGTGTCTTGGAGCATGACTTGTCTAGATTGCCCTTGTCCTCTATTGTAGATCCTCTATGATCTAGGGCTGGGCGGTATACCTTATTCTACTAAATACAAGTATTGATGCACGGACCGGTTTGGGTTTTAACTTGTCCTTTAACGGTATTTGAATGTTTGGTTTGTTAAATGAGATACGCTGTATGTAATGTTCATTTTTATAGTTTACTACTTGAGTCATCTCTCTCCACTCTCTCTCTCTCCATGCCACTTTCCACATAGACCTAGTCCCGCCCCCTGTCACTCAAGGAGTGCATACAGTATGTGACCGACCGGCTCGATTAGGTCTTATGTTGCATAATTAGAAAATGTGTTTCTTTACATTGGATAAAAGTAGAGACTCTGAGCTAGCAAATAGTGTGTCATACACTACAGTTGAGGAACAATGAGAAAGTAATTTGGCTTTGAAAATTGATAAACTTGTAACCTCACTTTTGAGAAAATGGCCCTTGAATGTTTTGGTAAACCTACTGGAGACCTCTTCTTTGTCTATACCCATTCAGCATCGTTCACACCCTCTAAAGCCCCACCCATCTCTTTAAGGATTCACATCTGAGGCCATGTACTAAACAACCAAAGAGTTTAAGACTAAAGGCTGGTTTATACTACGGTGTGTAAATTCAATCAGGAGTGCCAGAGTAGGCTCTGGGCTTTTATAAACTCAGATTGTCTGTTCGTAAATTCAGAGCGTTTCACTCTTGGAGCGTACACTGGATGCTCTGGCCGAAGAGTAGGGTTGATCTGAGCATTCTGACTTAACAACAGCAGTCAAGCACCCAAGCTAACTTGCTAGCTAGCTAACACTATGCTTTAACTTCAAATGAAAACGACTTTCTGACAAAATTAGAAACGTGTAATATCAAAAAATGTGGCTAGCTAGACTATCTTACCCATATACATGGACGGACGCTTCTCCCTCTCTATCAGGGATGCCATGGTTGCCCTTATTTTAATTGTATTTTTGTTCACCTTTATGTAACCAGGTAGGCCAGTTGAGAACAAGTTCTCATTTACAACTGCGACCTGGCCAAGATAAAGAAAAGCAGTGCGACACAAACAACAACATGCAGTCAATAACACAATAGAAAAGAAAAATAGAAAAATCTATGTACAGTGTGTGCAAATGTAGAAGAGTAGGGAGGTAGGCAATAAATAGGCCCTAGAGGCGAAAAATAATTACAATTTAGCATTAATACTGGAGTGATAGATATGCAGATGATGATGTGCAAGTAGTGATACTGGGGTGCAAAAGAGCAAGAAGATAAATAACAATATGGGGAAGAGGTAGTCGGGTGTGCTATTTACAGATTGGCTGTGTACAGGTACTGTGATCGGTAAGCTGCTTTGACAGCTGATGCTTATAGTTAGTGAGGGAGATATAAGACTCCAGCTTCAGAGATTTTTGCAATACGTTCCAGTTATTGGCAGCAGAGAACTGGAAGGAAAGGCGGCCAAAGAAAGTGTTGGCTTTGGGGATGACTAGTGCAATATACCTGCTGGAGTGCATGCTACAGGTGGGTATTGCTACGGTGACCAGTGAGCTGAGATAAGGTGGGGCATTACCTAGCAGAGACTTATAGATGACCTGGAGCCAGTGGGTTTGGCGGCGGATATGTAGTGAGGGCCAGCCAATGAGAGCATACAGGTCGCAGTGGTAGGTAGTATATGGGGCTTTGGCCACTCAGGAACATTCGCTGTCTTCTTGGTAAGCAACTCTAGTGTATATTTGGCCTTGTGTTTTTGGTTATTGTCCTGCTGAAAGGTGAATTAATCTCCCAGTGTCTGGTGGAAAGCAGACTGAACCAAGTTTTCATCTAGGATTTTGCCTGTGCTTAGCTCTATTACGTTTCTTTTTTTTCCTGAAAAACTCCCCAGTCCTTAACGATTACAAACATACCCATAACATGATGCAGCCACCACTATGCTTGAAAATATGGAGAGTGGAACTCTGTAATGTGTTGTATTGGTTTTGCCACAAATATAACACTTTGTATTCAGGACAAAAAGTTGATTGCTTTGCCACATTTTTTGCATGATTTGGAATATTTTTATTCTGTACAGGCTTCCTCATTTTCACTCTGTCATTTAGGTTAGTATTGTGGAGTAACTACTATGATTTTGATCCATCCTCAGTTTTCGCCTATCACAGCCATTAAACTCTAACTGTTTTAAAGTCACCATTGGCCTCATGGTGAAATCTCTGAGTGGTTTCCTTCCTCTCCGGTAACTCAGTTAGGTAGGACGTCTGTATCTTTGTAGTGACTCGGTGTGTTGATACACCATCCAAAGTGTTATTAATAACTTCGCCATGCTCAAAGGGATATTCAATGTGTGCTTTTTTTTTCTCTCCCATCTACCAATAGGCATTGTGAGGCATTGGAAAATCTTAGAGGATGAATCTGTGTATGAAATCCACTGCTCGTGTGAGGAACAAAGATGAGGTAGTCATTCAAATATCATGTTAAACACTATTACTGCACAAAGAGTGAGTCCATGCAACTTATTATGCGACTTATTAAGCAAATCTTTACCCCTGAACTTATTTAGGGTGAATACTTATTGACTCAAGACATTTTAGCCTTTTCAACATAATTCCACTTAGACATTATGAGCTATTGTGTGTAGGCCAGTGACCAAACATCTCAATTTAAAAAAATCTTTTATTCAGGCAGTTCAAAGAAAATGTGGAAAAAGTTGAGGAGTGTGAATACTTTCTGAAGGCTCTGTATGTCTATATGTTCGACATGTGTCTATATGTTTGATATGTGTCTATATGTTTGATATGTGTCTATATGTTTGATATGTGTCTATATATTTGATATGTGTCTATATATTTGATATGTGTCTATATATTTGATGTGTGTCTATATAGAGAGAGGAGAAAGAGAGGGAGAAAGAGAGACACGGGAAACTGTTGAGCGTGAACAACCCAGCAGCGTTGCAGTTCTTGACACAAACCGGTGCGCCTGGCACCTACTACCATACCCGGTTCAAAGGCACTTAAATATTTTGTCTTGCCCATTCACCCTCTGAATGGTACACATACACAATCCATGTCGCAATTGTCTCAAGGCATAAAAATCCTTCTTTAACCTGTCTCCTCCCCTTCATCTACACTGATTGAAGTGAATTTAACAAGTTACAATAAGGGATCATAGCTTTCACCTGGATTCACCTGGTCAGTCTATTTATGTCATGGAAAGAGCCGGTGTTCTTAATTTTTTGTCCACTCAGTGAATCCAGCTGTGGCCAGGGAATGAACATCATATCAAACACAATCCTAGTGTTTACCTAGCTAGTGGTGGTACAAATCCTTTACCTTTCAAATGGAAGATACACTGGCTAGGAGCAGTGAAATGTCTTATTCTACAGAGTCAGCTAGAGTACGGCACCTCTCTGTAGCCCTGGAGACTAGAGAGCAGAGGAAGTATTAGCAGTTAGCCACCTAGCGCTGCCTGTTAGCCTCTCTAACACATCAATAGGGTAGATCTCTGTGTTCAGCACCTGATATCACAACAGTTCCTCTGTGCAGACTGGACACTCCAGTTGACAGGGGCGAGGCGCTCACACTCTCACACTCACCTTGTTTTCTATCACAATCTATCTTTTTTTCAATTTCTCTCTCTCGCACGCACGCAGGCATACAAGCACACACACACTCGCACACACATACACGCTCAAACACACACACACACACACTCAAACACACACACACAGACACAGACACACACAGGGCTGTGTCACTGTGGTCCCGGCGGCCGTCAGATATCACAGAACCTAAGATCATGCCTATTGATCCAACTAGAACACAGAGCCCTTTCTGACAGGACACCATACCACGCACCACTGTTATAATGAATCTCCCTGTAGCAAACTGCTGACAATATCGTATAGGGACCGTAAAACACATACTTCAGCAACGTCAGCAAGACAAAAGGAGCTGATCGTGGACTAGAGGAAACAGAGGGCCGAGCACGTCCCCATCCGCATCTACAAGGTTGTTGTGGAATAGGTTGAGAGCTTCAATTTCCTCTCTGTCCACATCACTAAGGAACTGTCGTGGTCCACATACATCAGCACAGTCGTGAAGAAGGCACGACAACGCCTCTTATCCCTCAGGAAGCTAAAAAGATTTGGCATGGGCTCTCAGCTCCTCAAAAAGTTCTACAGTTGCACCATTGAGAGCATTTTGACTGGCTACGTCACTGCTTGTTTTTTAAAACTCTATACAGTTTAGAGCGAGAGTTGAAGTCGGAAGTTTACATACACTTAGGTTGGAGTCATTAAAACTCGTTTTTCAACCACTCCACACAGATCTTGTTACCAAACTATAGTTTTGGCAAGTACCAAATACTAATTGAGTGTATGTTAACTTCTGACCCACTGGGAATGTGATGAAAGAAATGAAAGCTGAAATCAATCATTCTCTCTACTATTATTCTGACATTTCACATTCTTAAAATAAAATGGTGATCTAACTGACCTAAAACAGGGAATTTTTACTGTGATTAAATGTCAGGAATTGTGAAAAACTGAGTTTAAATGTATTTGGCTAAGGTGTATGTAAACTTCAGACTTCAACTGTATATAGTAGGACCCTCCCGCAATGTTCGAACAAGCCCCCCATGGGGCAGAGAGATTTTTTCTTTGGCTAATCTCATTATCTTTTACAAGTTTTGTCTTTAGGTTGAGAGAAAATGTTGCTGTTTTAGAGCTCAGGGATTCTTGAAAAAACGGGACAATCTCAACAAGTGTTTAAAGGCCTTGATCGTTTAATTCTAACATTAGATTATTCAAATATGTAATACAAATCTCCAAACTTCTTTTTGTGCTGTTTTATAGCACTATATAATGCTCCAGGGCTAATTTTGTTAGCATTTTGGCATGTTTTTATAGATTTTGAACATAAAAACAACATTTGAAAAAACAAACATTATCCTTTAGCTCTATCACAGTAAATACTTCAGTTGGATAAGCATATGTTGCAGAACAGTGATTACAATATTTTTTTCAGAATCAGATTGAACATTCTACGTGAATGCCAAGTGTCAAGTCTGGAGGAAACCAGGCAACGCTCATCACCTGGCCAATAACATCCCTACGGTGAAGCATGGTGGTGGCAGCATCATGCTGTGGGCATGTTTTTCAGCGGCAGGGACTGGGAGACTAGTCAGGATCGAGGGAAAGATGAACAGAGAAAAGTACAGAGAGATCCTTGATGAAAACCTGTTCCAGAGTGCTCAGGACCTCAGACTGGGATGAAGGTTCACCTTCGGGACAAGTGTCTGAATGTCCTTGGGTGGCCAAGCCAGAGCCTGGACTTGAACACTATCGAACATCTCTGGAGAGACCTGAAAATAGCTGTGCAGCGACACTCCCCATCCAACCTGACAGAGCTTGAGAGGATCTGCAGAGAAGAATGGGATAAACTCCCCAAATACAGGTGTGCCAAGCTTATAGCGTCATACCCAAGAAGACTCAAGGTTGTAATCGCTGACAAAGATGCTTCAACAAAGTACTGAGTAAAGGGTCTGAATACTTATGTAAATAAGGTATTTATGTTTTTTATTTGTAATAAATTTGCTAAACATTTCTAAAAACCTGTTTTCACTTTGTCATTATGGGTTATTATGTGTAGATTGATGAAGATTTCTTTTCATTTAATTGATTTTAGAATAAGGCTGTAACGTAACAAAATGTGAAAAAAGTGAAGGGGTCTGAATACTTTCCGAATGCAATGTACATGACATATTAACTCAGAGCTTTAAAATCCAAAGCAATTCTTACCTTTGTCAGTCACATTGCATGTTGCAGTGGCAAGCTAAAGAAGCTAGCTAGTTAACTAGCTGTGTTGGTTAGCTCGGTGAAAACTCTTGCTTGCAGGCAGTTGAAGAAAATATCTTCTTCCTCTGTCACCCACCTGATCAAAAACATATTTTAAATCAATGTTATGGTTATATAATTTCAAAAAATGCTATTATCCATTAGGAAGATGTTTGGCACTGAGAGCTGATCTTCATCTGACCAACATTCAAAATTGCAAGGGCTGCTCTGTCAGTTGGAGGTGGGCTGGGGAATGGGCTCAGGAAAATTTCAAATTGTGATTGACAGCTCAAGAAAAATATGTTCTAGGTTCGTATGTCTCTTTTTGAGATAAACATAGCTAATCTTATTTGTTTCACAAGTAGCAGGCATCCTTAGTAGCAGCCTCATTTTGCATGCAAACCCCACTTTGGGACTCATAATTACAATTCAGCATGATACATGTGGTGCAAAAATATATGTAATTAACATATATTTTGAAATATGTTTACATACATATTCTATGGTGTGCTCAAGTTATATATTTCATAAATATGTAAATATATTTTTATTT